>NC_048298.1:64354590-64401611 GCF_013100865.1 Trachemys scripta elegans
AAGAACAGGAGTACTTGTGGCACCTTAGAGACTAACAAATTTATTAGAGCATAAGCTTTCGTGGACTACAGCCCACTTCTTCGGATGGATATGCATCCGAAGAAGTGGGCTGTAGTCTACGAAAGCTTATGCTCTAATAAATTTGTTAGTCTCTAAGGTGCCACAAGTACTCCTGTTCTTTTTTTAAATTAATCATTTAATTAGAGCAAAGGGACTAAGAGTCAGGATTCCTAGCTCTACCGCACACTTGCTGAAAGATTTTAGGCAAGTCACTTGACCTCATTTTATCTATGTGTAAACTGAATTAATGCCATCGACCTCCAAAGAACTGTGAGTCGTCAGTAATTAATTGTAAAAAAACTTTTCAGATCTTCTGAAGAAAGCTACAATAGGAATCCAACATATTATTAGAACTATGGTACAACTGGAGCTTAAACCTAGTTATAAAAAACCTCATCATACAGCGTAATTGAAATGCATACTTCTTACAATTAAATGTCCATATTATATAGCACACACTCTACAGTGAAAGGCACAAATGTTTAACGTGCTATTTATAAACTTCTCTTTTTCCTTTCAGCCTTATTTTCCACAATTGTCCAAAGAAATAAATTATAGCTGAAGAACCAAGTACTGTACAATGCAAAAGAGGGAGCTAAAATAGCAGGAATTAGTAAATTACCCCTCAGCTCCTTGTAGCAAAAATACAAGGTTACTAAATAATATAAGATAATTTAAAATGTTCTAATTAAAGGAATACATTTTGACACAGCACCACAAAAATGAAATTAAAATCAAGGCATCATTGTCAAACTCTAACTTTCAAGGTGAAAAACTAGAGATGCATGTTAAAAAAAACCCACCATCCCAAAACCAAAAAAACCAACAACTAAAAACATTCGAATAATACTTGGAAAAAGGTCTAACCCAGAGGTCGGCAACCTTCGGCACGCGGCCCATCGGGGTAATCTGCTGGCGGGCCGCAAGACATTTTGTTTACGTTGACCGTCCGCAGACATGGCCCCCCGCAGCTCCCATTGGCCGGGAACAGCGAATTGCGGCCACTGGGAGCTGCGGGGGCCGTGCCTGCGGAGGTTCAACATAAACAAAATGTCTCGCGGCCCGCCAGTGGATTACCCCGATGGAATACATGCTGAAGGTTGCCGACCCCTGGTCTAACCACTATTGTCCTTTGAGATGCTAAATATAAAAAGCCCAAGTTTTTCAAAAAAGTGATGAATAATTATAGGTACTAACTTCTGACACTTTAAAGTGGCCAGATTTTCAGAGGGTAGGTGCTTAGCACTTTCTGAAAATTAGGCCCCCTTAAAAAGTTGGGGCATCCCAAGCCATCAGTCACTTCTGAAAATCTTGGCCTGAGCACTCTTTTTGAAACAAATCATCTTACAATTACAAAGTATTAACTAAGGAGTACGGTGACCCTACCTAATAAACATGCCCATAATGTTAAGGCCTTTACATTTCCCTCCAGCATAAAATCAATGCAAGGAACAAACTGATCACAGACCTCTGCAGGAACAAAAGGACAAAAGTGAACAGTATTTTCCTTCTAGAATGTGACTCTGTGATTTCCACCCACTTATATCAGGTGTGAATTTCCACTGAGAGAAGTCACAGAGTACACAGTAAATTTTTTTGGTTAAGATTTTGACCTATACTCTGTGTGTATATGTACACGCATGTACACACTTACCCGCCTGCATCCCCGCAAAGTATAGACCAAAGCTTCACCAAATATCTGTCACGTAGCTTAGCTTTTTCATGACTCCTCTCCATCCACCCTCTCGGCCCAACTCCTTTTCAAACATAGCCCAGTTTTGCAGGTCTTTTGTGGAAGAAAACTAAGGGGGCTAAATGGTGTGTGCATATGAATGTCCTTACCATTCCCCTTTCCCCTCTCTATGGCACTATCACTAAGAAGACTTTTTGCTGTAGTTACCCTGCCTCCTGATGTGATTAGGGAAAGAAGCATAGCAGCTGACATCTTTATTCTGTCCTTTTACTTCTCCAATTGGCACTTTGCATTCAAGTGGCAAAATTTTGCGATTTTGCCACTTAAAATGTTTGCAAGGTGTAACATGCAAAGAAACAAAAGGGTATAAAATGAAAGTTTAGGCCATCTAGTCTACATTTAGCAGTTAATATCTGTAGGTTATCACAAGACTAGTAATTCAGTTGAATAATCAGAAATGGAAACACAACACAGTCCTCTCAAGGGTAAGAGGACAAAAGCCACATGACCTATGTGTGAATCTGGTTTGCTGTGTAATCAGGAGCGGCGCCAGGGTTTTTGGCGCCCTAAGCGGGGGTCCTTCCGCGCTCCCGGTCGTCGTCGGCAATTCTGTGGCAGGGGGGTCCTTCCGCGCTCCTGGTCTTCGGGGCATTTCGGCGGCAGGTCCCGGAGCGAGGGAAGGCCCTGCCGCAGAATTGCCGCCGAAGACCCGGAGCGTGGAAGGACCCCCCCGCCACCGAATTGCCACCAAGAGCAGCAAAATGCCCCCCCCAAATCCTGGTGCCCTAGGCAACCGCTTAGGTCATCTAAATGGAAGCGCCGGTCCTGTGTGTAACATATGAAATGCCCATCTCAACGAGGCATGTCTATGAAGTATTTCACTGTGCAAAATATGTGTTTTAGTTACACCATATGAGGTACAACGTATGACCCAAAGTACAAATTACTGTACGTTCCAAATAGTTCCCCATGGTTTAGCTATTCTGCCCATTTCAGGGCAGACTTCTCACCAGACTGTTAATGAGATCAGCTGGACTCAGATAAATATGGGTGGAAGCCACAAACATTGACAAACAGCTATTGAGAGGAAAGGAACTCTTTGACTTTACTTTTTCAAATCTACTATACCCAAGTCCTTCTTGTGCCCCAGGAACACATTTCCTTTTTGATTGCTCAAAATATCTTGATGGACCCACTCCACATTTCAGAATCTAAATAATCCTGAACTTCAAAAAAGTTTGGATTTGAATCAGAGACAGGCCAGCAGCAAAAATTGACAAAATGCTTAGAAAACCTGACCTTTGAGGAAGTTAAAAGAAAAACTGGGCATGCTTAGTCTTCAGAAAAGAAGACTGAGCGGGGACCTGATAACAGTCTTCGACTGTGGTAAGGGTTGTTATAAAGGGGACAGTGATCAATTGTTCTCCATGGCCACTGGAGATAGAACAGGAGGTAATGGGCTTAATCTGCACCAAGGGAGATTTAGGTTAGATATTAGGAAAAATGTTCTAACCATAAAGTTAGATAAACTTTGGAATAGGCTTCCAAGGGAGGGTGTGGAATCCTCATCCTTGGGGTTTTTAAGAGCAGGTTAGACAAACACCTGTGAGAGTTGGTCTAGGTTTACTTGGTCCTACCTCAATGCAGATGAGCACTAAGGGTTCAATAAAAAATGGGTTCCTACTTGTTCTCACAGTTCCAGACAGTGATTGACTGTATGTCTTCCAGGTGTTGCCGCTGACGCTCCTGACACTGAAATGATAGAGCCGCCCCGGTCGAAGGCCATACATGATGCGTCCCTTTGATCTGCTGTTGCTGTACGGGTTGAAGACTGTAAGGGGATCTCTTGGGAACCATTGCAACTCAAAGTCATCATAATCCGTCCAGTCTGGGGGACCCAGCCAGGTGATTGACAGGGAGGTGTTTGCAACATCAGCAAATGATACAGCACTAGGAGGACTGGGTGCTAGACAGAAGGGGCAAAATGAAAAAAAAAAAAGTCTCGTGACATTTGCACACAGGATGGGTGTGTGAGACAAAACAGACATTATCTTAGACTTCTTCATTTCTCTTCAGCCTCTGCACAGTAACATTGATAAGAAACAGGACTCTGAACAAATCAGTCGGACTCTGATTTCTTTCCTGCCATTAATGTAATACCGTTTATGATTGTCTTACTTGTACTTTTCTATGCCTTTAATAATTCATGCAATAAAAATCTTATCTCAGAATAAATCCATCACATACCAATGAACTGCTGTAAATTCTGACAGTTGGGGGCGAAAAGCCACTGCAGTTCTTTACCTGTTCTTCCCTCAGTCTTTGCTGTATTGGTCAGGTCACCGCTGTGGGTCACTACAACCAGGGTGTACTTTCTGCCAGGAACTAGGCCCAGGAAATGCCACTCTCTCAGGTCTTTCCCATTCCTTGTTTCCTTCTGTGTGCCATTTGGGTTATAAAGATTCAGTTCATAATAATCTACATCTCCTGATGCCGGTCCCCAGGTGAACCACAGACTGTCCGTCATGTTTCTGTTGGAGCCGTTGAGATTAATAACTGGGGCTGGAACTGAAAGAGAGGGTACACAGTTACTACATGCTGAATGTTTTGGGGAAGAATAGTGCTACGGTAGTGCTGTGATAGTGGCCATATAAAGATCTAGATACATAGCACAGGTGGACAAAAAACAGGAAACAAATTTTGGGAATTTCAGTGTGTGTGTGTCGGGGGGGCGGGGGGAGTACTGGGAGATTAGAGGAGGTTTTGCGGGAGCAACATAGCTCTTACAAATGCCTACAACACCCTGCCATCTGGCAGTGTGGAGACAAAGGTAAGCTGAAACTAGTGCTGATCATGAATAACTTTTTCATTTCACTGTTAGCTCCTTGTCTTCCCTCTTCCCCATTTGTTTTGCTCACTTGTTGCATCTTATCATAAACCAGTGTTGTAAGCTCTTTGGGGCAGAGGGCTGTCTTTTTATTTATACCTGTATAGCGCCTAGCACAATGGGGCTCCTGTCCTTGATTGGGACACCTAGTACCACTGGGCTGCAGATAATAAATTAGGGCACTATTTATATATTTATTATCTCATAGACTCATAGACTCATAGACTTTAAGGTCAGAAGGGACCATTATGATCATCTGGTCTGACCCCCTGCATGCTGCAGGCCGCAATACCCTTCCCTGGACTCTGCCGTTGAAGTCCCCAATCCTGTGTTTTAGTGACTTCAATTGGCTGAGACCCTCCTGCTAGTGATCCCTGCCCCATGCTGCGGAGGAAGGCGAAAAACCTCCAGAGGCTCAGCCAATCTACCCTGGAGGAAAATTCCTTCCCGACCCCAAATATGGCGATCAGTAATACCCCGAGCATATAGGCAAGAGTCTCTAGCCTAACCCTTGTTGGCCATTATGCTATTCATGTACCATTGCTTGGTTTTCCTTGGCTACTATGTTTTACCATTAAACCATTCCCTCCATAAACTTATCCAACTTAATCTTAAAACCAGACAGGTCCGTCGCCCCCACCGTTTCCCTCGGAAGGCCGTTCCAATATTTCACCCCTCTGATGGTCAGAAACCTTCGTCTAATTTCAAGCCTGAACTTCCCCCCGGCCAGTTTGTATCCATTCGTTCTCGTGTCCACATTAGTACTAAGCTGGAATAATTCTTCTCCCTCCCTTATATTAACCCCGCTGATATATTTGAAGATAGCAATCATATCCCCCCTCAGCCTTCGCTTTGTCAGACTAAACAACCCAAGCTCCTCTAATCTCTTTTCATACGACAGGTTTTCCATTCCTCTGATCATCTTAGTCGCCCTTCTCTGCACCCGTTCCAGTTTGAGTTCATCTTTTTTAAACATTGGAGACCAGTACTGCACACAGTACTCCAAATGAGGTCTCACCAGCGCCTTATACAACGGAAGCAGGACCTCCCTATCCCTACTAGATATACCTCGCCTAATACATCCCTGAAAACAGTGGTCACATAATTTAGAATTTAGCTTCCTTTTAGGTAATGCCTTTGATGTATCAAGACAGTTTGGACACTTCTAGCAGCTTTACTAGACTCTAGTACCAGCTTTTGGCTATTAGAGTAGCTCACCAATGTCCTTAAGGAAGATTTCATTGGGGATGGATTATCCTGCTAGATGCTCCTACCTGTTCTTCCAAATACAGATGACTCATTTGTGAGCTCTCCACTGTGGGTAACAATCACCATTTTATACATCCTGCCTTGCCGTAAGTTCTGGAAAGAACACTGCTGGAGGTTTGGGTCCCCTGAAATTCTGCCCTGGAGGGATTTGTCTGGATTGTACAGAAAGATATTATAGGAGTCCAGTTCTCCCTGGGAGGTAGTCCAGCTGAATGATAGGCGTCCATTGGTGTTTTCTGTGACCTTTAGATTTGTGACAGCGGATGGGACTGGAAACAGGGATAAATACAGGAGAAAATGTCAGAGTTAGTAGTAACTAAGCTAAATCTCAGTAAAATGACACTTATGACTAGAAGAAGTTTCTGTTAAGCCACTGTGAACTACATTCACATAACATAAACGCACAAAAACAATGACGTCCAGAAACAAGATGAAAAATTTTGTAAGTTATAGATGCCATTTAGCAACACATACGTAATATGTGTGATACCCAACAGGCTCAATCGTCCAGTCTAGACTCACACAAAACTTCCCTTTAACATCATTCCACAGAAGTTTTGCCTGAGAAAAGGTGGCGACACCTGCAGTATATTTGTATTCAACTTGGCGCTAGGATCCTATATAAGCCAAGTGAATTTAAGGATAGACAATAGAAAGAGTTAACATGGCTATATAATGGATATGCTGAGAGATCCTTAACTATAGCAACACTCCTCAACTCTCTGCTTCAATATACAATGCACTACAACCTGGAAAAGCCACACCACTTTGTAAGCAATTTTCAATTTTTTACATTAAACATGTCAGAAAAACAATGCATTGATACCAGGAGACTGGTTCCTATTGGAGCTTTTTGGATAACTAGATATTTGGAGGAATCATTATATTCATACCATATCTTACTGCAGATACTGTAAATAAGGCTGAAATGTTCTAACTACCTGTTCGGCCTTCGGTTTCTGCTCGTCTGCTGAAGAGCCCACCGCTGACTGTCAACATTTGCACTTTATACTTCTTGCCTGGTATTAAATCTTCAAATTTGTGCTGTTTAGCAGTTGCTGGCTCTGATTTATTGCTCAGAAGGATACCTTGCTCAGTCAAGAGCAGGATGTCATATCTCTCAGCCACTCCAGGAGCACTGTGCCAGGTCACTAACAAGGAATGACTGCTGTAGGCATGATCTGCAAATAATCCCTGGACAGAGGCAGGAACTGGGAACAATTAAAGAGATTGTGCGGTTAATTTTGTATCACTTAATATGTGTTTGTGGATTATCTTAATTAACTATGAAAAATATTTATGTATGTTGGCACACACAGATGCATATGGTGTATGTATGTATATGTGCGCACACACACACACACACACACACACACACACACACAATTCCTACACAAAAACTACTTTCAGATGGAGTTAAGCTTAAGAAAACCCATCAGTAATTTAGGGTAAGATGTATTACAGGGATCTTGTAATTATCTCCAAACCAAACATTATACATTCAGGAAATTCAGAGTGAAGGTTAAACTTAAAAAAAAAAAGTATGAATGTTTATCTATGGAAATGCATCAGTAGGGCACCCAAACAACCTTAACTCTGCACCAAGTACCATACAATAATTATATGATTATGGTTAAGGCACTTTAGAACTTGTAGATTAGATTAAACGGATTTTGAAAGACACCGATTTTTTTGTTCTACCAATAGTGGTGAATTGAAATAATTTCTATTAAACTCTACTTCATAAAATGGACTAAACTGAGCTGAAAAGACAGCTGACAATCTGATTGGGGACACTTGTACTTAAGGAGGTACAGGCCTTTTTTGAAATTCTGTAAACACTGGAAGTTAAACTGGAAGGACAGCACATGGGAGACTAGATGGAACGTGAGCCGTTGTGGTCCTGATTTCTGAACATTTTGGCTGCACATCTCACTTTCATAGTTTGTGTACAATACTCCAACATCATTAGAAAAGTTGCCTGTTATGCACATCTCTGTTCATTGTGTCTGCTCTATATAAAATTACATACATTAATTAAAAAAATTAAAATAAATACATTTGGGGAGAGTATAGAGTATGGAATGCAATGATGGAAGGCTGGCTAACCCATTAAATGATACAGTTTTATAGTTTTGTGAAATACGATGTAGCCTTCTCTCTACAAGCTCCCCTTGAAACCAGGAGAGACTGATTTAAAGTTTGAACACAAGGGGGAAGTTTCTCTGCCCCACTCTTTTCTCTCCAGCAGTGCAAAGAGAATGGAAATCATCTGCATATCCCCAACTTTTAATTTCCTCAGCATGCGAGAGACCCCAGCAGGCAAAGAGCCAGCTCTAGGACAAACTCCCCACAACTCTGGTGGCTGGACGGTGGAAGGGAGATGTAGGGGGTGTGTTGTGCTCTGGCTACCCGCAGCTGGCAGACAGCCCCTTGGGAATGAATTAGAGAACAGTAATCAATACTCTGGAGACTCCTCCCCTCCCCCTTTCTCTGCTTCACGGAGCATAAATTCACAAAGCAGACTCCAGCCCACGGCTATTGAATGTTGTTCTAACAGAAGCTGCCTACTTGTTTATATAGTCATACCTAAGAAATAATATAAGATAATATGAAAGCTGGGGCCAAAGTAGTGACTAGGCAGCCTACTCTCCAATATTGTATTCTCACCATCATTGTTCATGGCTGAGACACTTAGAACTCATCCCTTGGCCTCAGGTTACATTCCTTTTTCTTCCAGTGTGTAAAGTAGCTCAAGCACACCAAGACCAAGGTGGGGTAGGAATAGCGATGGAAAGAGGAGGTGTAGGGGGGTGGTTTCTAGAGAGTCATGGCACTTGGGACAGCAGAGAAAGGGATGATCAGGGGAGGGTTATTTAAAAAAAAAATTGAATGACCAGGAAGAGAGAGAATTTATTTAGCTTTAAACTACAAAGAGGGTATGTGTGTGTAAATAGCTGAAAAATCATCACAGGTTTCAAAGGAATATAAACAAGTATTAAAATGCAAAGAAGCAACAAAACTGTCAAAATAATAGGCAAGACAGGCAAGATCTCAGCCAAGGGCTACTCCCCCTAAAAGCCCAGTCCCTAAGCAAAACATATGCACACACAAAAAGAGGAAGAGGATTTAAATCATGATATTGAGTTGCATCTCTTCCCTACCCTATACAGGGTCTATATATTGTCTGGGAGGCCTTGATTATGCAGTGGGGTCTGCTAACACACACCTTATGTCTGTGTGGAGTCCCACTGGTTCCTCTGGGATTCCAGGCAGGCATAAGAGGCTGCATTAGCAGATCCCATGGCAGAGTTTGGACTGGAGGACCCAGTCTCACAAACATTTACTCAAGTAAAGTTGCTCACGTGAGAAGTCCCATTGACACCAGTGTGACTATTCATACTAGCGAAATTACTACCATGTAGGTTTGCAGGATCAAGCCTTCAAGCCTTGTGACAGAGACCCATCTCCTTACACCTCCGAATCTCCCCAGACACTGTGGGACACCATATAGACAAATAATAAAATACTGTTATAAAATAGTACTAATCTGATGGGAACGTATGACACTTTTTGCCCTTTTTCCATGAAGAAACATACTTGTACGTCCGAGAGCTGTTAAACTGTTGTGCAGGGTGCCGCTGTTAGACTGTACCACAACCCGGTACTGCTCTCCTGCTTCTAACTTGCTGAAGGTATGCTCGTAGACAGGCTTGGAGACAGTCTGGGAATCAAGCTGATAGTTTTGATGGAATAGTGTCACTGTGTAGGAATCAACATCTCCTCCTCCAGGAGTCCAGTTCACTTTCAGGCTGTTTGTCATCCCATTGGCTGAAACGTGAATGTTTTTGACAGCACTTGGAGCTGGGGGAAAAAAACCAGAAAGACGGAAACCCCAGCTCAGAAATTTCCATTCCATTCAAATATTTCAAATACTGGTATGTCTGTAGCTGCAGCAAATGGAATTCTGAAGTCTACATCAGGAATGAGTACAAAAGGAAAAGAGACTTTTGTACTTATGAGGGGCCTGATTTTGCAAATACGTACATGTATGTGTAACTTTACTCCTGTGAGTAGTGCCACTACTTGTGTGAGTGAAGCTGCAGATGTGTGTAAGTATTTGCAGGATTGTGCCTTAGCAATGTATAACACCGTACCTCTCTCTTTCTCTTTATTCATAAGAATGATATATCTTTCCAGAAACAATAAAGAAAATAAAAGAATACTGTTGTAGTTCCTTTGTCTAGTTATCTTTAAATTCTGCAGATAATATTACACAAGGATCTTTCTTCTGAGAATGTCAAAATTCTTTACAGATGTTAATGCATTAAACATCACAAAACCTGCTTGTAGTTATGTAATAATATACTTATTTTACAGATGGGTAAATTGGGGAGCTGACTGAGATGTTAAGTAATTTCACCAAGGTCACAAAACCAAACAAGTGGCAGAACAGTGTTTTAAAAGCTGTTTTCTCTTACCTGTCAGTCCTTCGATGAAAGTGGCACGTTGTGTGTCTCCACTGATTGTCAAGACAAGAATTTTGTACAGGCGCCCTGGGGTTAAAGCTGTGAACCAATACTCCTCAATGGTGTTTCCAAGGAAAATGGGTGGAAAGACCTTCATATCATTGAAAAGTAGCTGAATCTCATACTTATCGACATCCCCCTCAGCCTTTGACCAGGTAACTTGCAGGTCTTCAGTGCTTCTGTTACTAAGAGTCAATTCCTTCACTGACTCCGGCACTGAAAACACAATAGAAAAGAATAGCAGATAAACTCTTCGGGTCATCATTATTCTGACCATTGCCAAGGAACATGACTTGAAATACCTCTTGTGATGTAAACCTTAGCATGCAAAATATTATTGAAACGAATGGAACCATCTTTTTGTTCTGTGTTTGTACAGAGCCTAGCACAATGGTCGGTCCATGACTAGGACTTCTAGGAGCTACCACAATACGAAAAATAAAATAACAAATAAATGAATAAAAGCATGGATAACTCTCTTTCTGCACCTCCAGTCTGTCACATGAAAAACCCTTTTGAAAGAGGGAGATTCTATATGTGTTGTCATTGCTTTTTAAACATAAATAACGGGTTGACATGGCAAAACCATACAACTTCAATTTTAAATATGCTATATTTTATCTCAGAATTTACAACCCTAAACAAACATATGTTTTTTTTTAAATTTTCTCCATGTCTTTAATTAGACATCCACTATAACCTAGTTGCCTCTTTTGGTCTTTAAAGCAACACACGTTTGAAGAGCCAAGCTATCAGCAGCAGATGGTAAAACAAGATTACCTTTTTAACTGTGTACTGTAAATAAAAATGCCCTCACTCCAATCAGAACTCTCTCAGGATATTCTCCAGGGTATTTACTCACTTGTTCTGCCATTGATCCTTTTACTAGTCTCATATTTTCCACTCTGTGTGCTAACAGTGACACTGTATTGCCTCCCCGGGACCAGTTTAGTGAACACACATTCATTTTCATCCTTGGGGACTCTTTTTGTTTGGTTGAAGTCATTGTTGTTCTTGATGATCACTTTATAATTATCAAAATCTCCAGTGGCATGCAACCAGGACACCTTTAAATAGTCACTTCTTGCTGAATTGCTGACAGTAAGTCCCTGCACGCTTGAAGGTACTGGGGGGAGGGAGGACAAGAGGTGGGTGGGGGGGAAGAACACAGGCAAAGAATTAGGGATTCTGAAACAATAAATGCGTCACACAGAATATCCCGAGAAAAGTAACAGAGCACAGGCACTGCCATACCAGATTAGCTCAGTGGTCAAGTATCAGATACTTCAGAGAGAAGTGCAAAAACCCTTGCAGCCGGCAGTTATTGACTAGCCTGCCCACTGGGAACATTTCTTCCTAACTCCCATTAATTAGGGCTTGGCTTATACTGTGAGACATGAGGGCTGATCCCTTAACAGTGGGGTTTGTTTGTTTGTTTTAATTCTTGCTATTGTAACTCTGGCTGTTCTTGTTATCCACATACAAGTCCAGTCCTTTTTGGAATCTTGCTACACTCTTTGCTTTAATGCTATCATATAGCAATGAGTTTCATAGGCTAATCTGCAGTGTATGAAAGAGTATTTCCTTTTATTAGTGCTAAATTTGCTACCTTTCTATTTCACTGACTGTCCCCTTGTTGTTCTATTAAGAGAAAGGGGGTTATTTTGCATATCTCTATCTTGTCCCCCCCTTATTCCTCTGCTCTCTCAGATAAACAGTCCTCATATTTTAAATTTCTCTTCAGATGGAAGTTTTTCCATACCTCAGATCATTTTTATCACCCATCTCTGGCTCCCCTCTATTCCTGTTATATCCTTTTTGAGATAGCCTGTCCAGAAATAAAGGTGGGAGTTCACTTATATTATGGCATTATATTATTTCCAGTATCACTTTTCATGCCATTCTATTTGTATCTGAACATTTTATTAGCCTTTTTGGACCACTACCATACAGGATAGTACATGAAGGGCCAACTTACAGGGTCTGGGGAACAAAGTGCTTGAGTCAAAACTGTCATTTGATCTCAGCTCACCATGAGGGCTGCCAATTTTCGACTAGATTTTGCCCTTTCACAGAAGAAAGAGCTCCTTATCGCCTCACTTACTTTGGGGTCAAAATTACTGTCCTGGTGAAGAGAACGAATTATTCTAGCTAAGGATGGCCTTCCTATGCACTCACATTTTTTACTCCCAATCCTCCTTTGGTTATGATACAGTGAGGCTTTGGGCCAGATCCTCTTCGCATTGAAGTTAATTGAGCTTTTGTCACTGACTGCAATGTGAGGAAGATCAGGGGGTCTGATTCTCATTTATGCTAAGGCCACTTTACATTGTCAGTGTGGTGTAAAGTAGCCCTACAGTCATAAATGAAAAGCAGGCCCTAAATCTTAAGCACTGTAGTTTTAGAACTTGATCTTCCAATCCAGCTCCTGTTTTGGTTAGCCATTCCTGAAAGCACAGATCATCGCAAAGGACTGATCATGGGAGATGTGTGTGACTGAATCCACACAGAGCCCCTTTTCTTTCTGTCCCCTTTACCTGTTCGTTCCTGGCTGAAGGAATGATTTTCATACTTCCCACTCTTTGTGGTTATCATCACATTGTAGAGCCTGCCGGCAACCAGGCTGCTGAAAGAACATTCACTGAGGGCTTTGGAAATGGTTAGAGTCTGAACCGTCTGGCTGTCATGAGAGAGTGTTACCAAATAACTATCCACGTCTCCGGTAGCTGGCAGCCAGGAAACACTGAGGTAGTCGCTCCGTCCCGAATTATTCACCGTTACTCCGCTCACACTGGAAGGAACTGCGCAACAAAAGAAAAAAGCAGCAGAGCAGTTTTAAATAGCTTATTCCGATTGTTAAAGGCAGCAGGAATGCGTGGAATGTGACCAAGCAAAACAAAAATGGTGAGGAGTCTTTTTTAGTATTAGGAAGCCTTGCACTCCACATAAGTAGCAAACATCTGAGTTTCTGAGCAAAGACAGTGAAGTTATTGTCTATGGTGGTGAGGTCAAGGCTCTGATGGCACGTCTAATATCCTAGAGTGTTAGCTCTCCTCCGAAAGTGCTATTCCTCACCAATAAAAATAACCACAAATCCCTTTATCATTTTGAGACCAATGCAAAGATTTATTTCTAATTATCAAGAGTTTTCTACCCCCTAGTGGCCAAAAATAGGTACAAAATTGATCTGGTTCTTTTCAGTGATGCAAGATGTGCCGGTGGGTTTGACCCTGCCAGAACTGGTGACATTTTAGGTAATGATCAGGACTATTCTGGAGTTAAATAACTTTATTACGACAGATCCTTACTGGCACAAATTGGCATAACTCCACTGAAGTCCACTGCAGTTAAGCTGATTTACACCAGGGGAGGATCTGAGCCATTTTCTGCCATGGTCTCTGTTAATTAGGAAACATTAAGAAACTTTTTCAGCTTCCCAACTTTTCAGTGCTATTTTCTCACTTGTTAGTTTTTCCATGATTTTACCTGAAAATATCAATAGTTGTTTTCATGAAAAACATTTTGGTCAAATCACAGAATGTTTGGGTTTTGCCAAATTCACAAAAAATGGTACAATTTTTTCCCACACAGCTCAATATCCAAGGGTACGTCTATACTTACCTCCGGGTTCGGCGGTAAGTAATCGATCTTCTGGGATCGATTTATCGTGTCTTGTCTAGACGCGATAAATCAATCCCGGAAGTGCTCGCCGTCGACACCGGTACTCCTGCTCCGCGAGAGGAGTACACGGAGTTGATGGGGGAGCCTGCCTGCAGCGTGTGGACCCGCAGTAAGTACCTTGTAGTTCGAACTAAGATACTTCGACTTCAGCTACATTATTCACGTAACTGAAGTTGCGTATCTTAGTTCGAACTGGGGGGTAGTGTGGACCAGTCCCAAGGAACTGCTGTTGTTCTTTATTGCTCATGAAAGATTCAGAATTCTATGGCTCCCATCACTGGAGTACCTAATAACCAGCAAACATTTTTTTGCTCACGACAGCCCTGTGAGGTTAGGGAACGGAGGCATGACCTGTGCAAGGCCACGCATGGGAGTCTGGAACAGAACCCAGATCTTCCAAATCTTAGTCCACTGACTTAACCGAGACCATCCTTCCAAATGAGTTCAGCTTGTGGGAGTTTACACAGATATGGTGGAACACTTCCTTCCACTTCCTTACCTGTCCTCCCTTCTGCAATCGTCTGTCTGGATAATATCCCTCCACTAACTGTGGTAACGACCACGGAATAGAGTCCTCCGGCTTTCAGAGAATGGAAATGGTATCTACTGGTCTCACTGGAAACACTCTCATTTTTAATGACAACATTTTCGTGAATCAGCAGCACTTGATACGACTCTACATCTCCCAGTGCCCTCGTCCAGTTGGTGAACAAACTGTTGGTTGCCCCCTGGTTTGTCACATGCAGGCTAGTCACCTGAGCTGGCACTATAATAGGAGAATGTCACAGTATAAGTAAACAGAAACAAACAAATCTCCCAAAGAGAGTTTAGTCACACTGAGGAAGTGCATCAAAAAAGCAGACTCAACAGGACTAAAAATAAACTAATGGTCGACTCCCAGACCTGCTTCCTGTCTGATGGACTGTGGTTTGTGGGAAACCATAAAGGCTATCCAGAAAGGTCTCCGAGGCTTTGCTTTCGTCGGTCAGCCCAAAATGAATCAAGAGGGGAGGGCTGGAAAGGATCTCATTTTATAAATGTCATTCAGATAAAAATAAATAACTTAGAAGTCATTTGTGTTTGTGAGGACTACTGAACTTGCACAGAGATCATCCCATTCCTAGCCAGTGGCAAACCAATTCCATGAACGCACAAGAACTAACTAAGGCAACACCTTTCACCACTTTAATTTTCTGAGTTACTGGGACATATAATCTTTCTAGTCTCTCTTGAATTTCTTTTCCTTTGGAAGAATTTCAGAGCACTGACTTTTCTAACATCTAATGATGGATTGAGGGGTAGCAAAATGTCACCTTTAAAATAAATAGGGGTTGGTGAACTTGTTCAGACAATAGAAAAAGGCTGCTGAACATTTAGCCCAAACGTTAACAAAAACCCAATGAACCCCTTTTTAAGGTTTGACCAAGTTTGATTAAAGCATGGAAATAAAGTTACTCCTTTTTGAATGCTTTCACATTAGTGTTCAGTCAGACTCCATCTTCCACAACCTAAAAACCATTTAGCTTTGGAAAATTCAGATCCAAACTACACATTTTGCTTTATAACTAGCTCAGAGCCTATATACTATGGCATTGGTCATCATAAATATGACTAGGCATATTGATAAAACAGATCAGATTAGGTCAGATTATACAGTGGTCTGAATCAAAATCTTGAGTCCAGACAGACTTGGACTATGGGAAAGTCTGGATCTGAATCTGAACTTCGCCTCTCAGGCCCATCTGTGCTCTGCAATGGCTCTGCCCGATTTTTGTGCGAAAGGCTCTTCTAGTGATATTTCAGCTTTTGAGAAGATGGCTGAATTTAATAAACTGTGTGCAGCACTTTTCATAGACTTCCATGAGGCCTTTGATTCAGGGCCTTGGGCACGTTTGGGGGTTTTGATGAGGCACCTCAGCCTCCTTGGGAAGATAGTGCTATTGACAGGGGAGCTCTATAGTGGCATGGAAAGCACCACCCAACAGTCACTTCAATTTTGCTTGTGTTGCAGCTCTCATCCTGAGGAAAAGATGGAGTTTTTTTTTTAATCAAAAAGGCAGCAGGATTCAAAATATGTTTTGAAGGTCACCTCCATTTTGTGTCTGCCAACTTTGAAATGTCCCCCTCCAAACAATTCTTTCCCAACCCCCCGCCCTCCCAACAGGTGCATCTGTTGAGGAACAAATCGGGAAGCTGACGTTCTCTAAAATATTAAGTGAAAACTGGATTTATTATCCTCATCCTATGTACATTTAACAGATATTACAGAAACATTTCAGATACCAGTATCCATGAGGAACTACATATCCATCCTAGAAAGCCATGGAAAATGGCAGAAAAAGAGACTGGATGTTCTGAGATATATTGCAAGACACAAAAGAGATTTAGAAATGTAGCATTTCTATTAAGAAAATGTACACAAGTTCAAGGGTGTTGATATCTGGGCACTACTTTAATACGATTCAGTACAAAGAAAGCGACGGATTAGCAGAAGTTGGGATTAGAAGTGGATTGATAGAGTGTTACCTGTTCTTCCCTCTACTGAAGTCCAGTTGCTTAAATCCCCACTAATGCTAGTGACTGTAGCTGTGTATTTCCGTCCAGGTACCAGATCACTGAAAGTATATTCTTTAGCTTCTTTCACAAGAGCCTTGTTTATGATGGTAAGATCCCTGTATCCCAGTGAAACCACGTAACTGTCCCATTCTGCAAAAGGGGTCATCCACATGACACTAAGCGAAGATTCATTAGCATGCTTTACCCGGAGCTGAAGAACAGGCTGTGGAGCTAAGGGAAGAACATGAGTATAGCAATGAGCAAAGGACTTTGCAATAGACACACATGCCACATCTTGACCACGCTGCTGTCAGGAGCTAGGCTAGCAATAAGAGAGTCACAGAAATTTTACTACCAATGGGAAATGGCTTTGCCTGAGGCTGGGGAACAAATCTCACAAAATATCTCTGTGATGGTCTGGTAGCAGCAGATCTCTGACTAGAGGGTTAAGGGAACAGACTTTAGCAAGACATAATGTTTACAGCCGCTGATTCAGCATGGGTATAATTTTTAGCATCTGACTAGCCCCATTTAAGTTAATGAGACTACTCACATGCTTAATGCTAAGCAGCTGTAAACAGGGACATAAAACAATTATACTGGAAAACAGATTAGGGCAAATGTAGCTGTGACAAACAGTCATGCCAGTTACATGTCGGGGGCCACATTCTGTTTACTCTGCTGTACTTCTGGAGTAATTCTACTGAAGTTAATGGAGTGACTCTGAATTTATAGTGGTATATAAGAGCAGAATTTGGCCCTGAGTGTGTATTGGTAAATTGATGTGTGCGGGGAGGAGGGTGCTGGCAGGGCGGCCCGCAGTGGGGTGCCAATGAGAGGGCTCCCAAACTGAGTGGCATTGCAATCTGGCATCCAGGGTTGTAGTACTACTGCTGAAATATGGCCTTGCAGCCCCTCCGTCAGAATGGAGGAGTTGCCGGGCCAAACCTGAGTGACCTGTGACCTCACGCGTGAGGTTGCAATGCCTGGAGCAGGCAGTTGGGACCAGCCCCGTGTGACAGAAGCTGAGCCACCTCTGTGGGGTAAGTGGAATTCAGGCTTGCTCTCCAAGCCCCCACTCTTCCTTGCGGCTTTCTCCTTAGTGGTAATTTATTTTGGAAGAATGGGGGAGGTGGCCTCAGCTTCAGATTTTGCCTCAGGTGCCCCAAAACCTCTGTGTGGCCCTAGGTGCTGGGCATTCATAACTGAATTTGAGCTTATGGGCCAGATTCTGGTCTCTGTTACTCTGAATTTATACAAGTGTTAATCCATTGACTTCAAAGGAGTTACTGCAGGTTTGCACCAGAGAAAGAGAAATCAGCATCAGAATGCCTTTGACTTTAATTACTCTGGATTTACATCGGTGTGAGATCAGAATCTGGCTTGCTGAGTTAAATTGGTCAGAAAACGGTGGTGAATGCTAAATTAATATAACGTGCACTGATCTGGCATACCATGGCTGTGCAAAATGAGTGCAGTTTATACACCCAGGAAGTGAAACATGAGGGTGTAGCTGGTAAAACACTCAATCAGGCACACCCTGCCTTATCTTACACCCTCCTGTTGATTGCTTTTCCTGTTGCACCCTCCCTCATGCCCCTCTCAGTGTGTCAATTACATTTATTTTCAGATACAGAGTAAAATCCTACCTATTACACATGAAACAAGTGTCAATTAAGACACATAAACCAAATTCTGATTTGACTTATTCCAACGTGTGACTCCAGAGTAACACCATAAAACTCACCACACTTACTCTGGATATGCATTGATGTAACAGAGTAGAACTGACCCATTGTATATGCTTGCTGAAGCACATAAACTGGAGGTGCAATCCTTACTCCTGAACCAGCACTAGTTCAAATCAGTAATACTAGCTAGCTAGTAAGGGAAGTCAGCCCACACAAACATCGAGTGTCGATTTAAGATACGCAAATTCAGCTACGTGAATAGCGTAGCTGAATTCGACGTATCGCAGCCGACTTACCCCGCTGTAGGGACGGCGGCAAAATCGACCTCTGTAGCTTCCCGTCGACGGCACTTATTCCCACCTCCGCTGGTGGAGTAAGAGTGTCGATTCGGGGATCGATTGTTGCGTCCCAACGGGACGCGATAAATCGATCCCCGAGAGGTCGATTTCTACACGCCGATTCAGGCGGGTAGTGTAGACCCAGCCTTAGAAACCTTGTATCAGGCCTTGGTTCTGATAGATGGGTAATGCCACATCTGTTTCTGATGCAAGCTGCACACATTTGATTCCTAAGAGGGCCACTAACTAATCTATATATTTGCTACTACCATCTGTGCTGTGCAGAGGCTGGTGTTTTCTGTGCTATTTCTGTGTTCACATCCACCTGCTTTTTGTTTTCATCACATTCTCATGCAGCCTGCTGAGCTGGTGGATGCTTGCTTCTGGAGTGTTGTTCATTGCCCTTAGCTGCTTCCTTATAGTGAGCCACCTGTCCCTTTGTTCCTGTACCTAGCACACTTATCTGAGAAAGGACAGCTTCTGTGATGCAGGTGGATCTTGGGGCAGAGAAGAGGCTACTCTAAATTAAACCCATGAGACATCCTTAGATAAAATTAGGCACCCTTTCATCATTTACACCACTATAGGATGCGTATAAGTGTATTTTGAAAATGAGGTACTCCTCTCTTCTTCAGCCTTATATGCCCTTAGACTATTCTGATCTCAGTTATACCCGTGCAAATGCAGATTATCTCCACTGATGTCAGTAGAGTTAGATTTATGGTGAACAAAGTCTGGCACATACTCTCACATACGGCCGTTTACACACCATAGGATGGCCCACTGTCTTAATGTGTACATCACTCAATTACATCTCATGGATCTGATTCTACTTTCACGTGCAAGGTAAAACTGGAGTTACTTCCCAGAAGTCAATGGAGTTATCCCAGTGTAAAAGTGGTGTGAGATCCAGATCAGGTCTTTCATGCCTGAACGAATGCAAAACCAGTCCAAATCACTCTGCTTTACCACTTACCTCTTTTTTTTGACCACCTGAAATTTGATGTGCAATTTATAACACTCTTCATACCACCACTGAATTTGGTCCCATCTCTTTTAAAGAGAAGAGTCACTATTTTAAATATTAAATTGTGGCTAATCAAAAGGATAGAACTCCTGAGCAAAATC
This sequence comes from Trachemys scripta elegans, assembly GCF_013100865.1. Classification (NCBI taxonomy): domain Eukaryota; kingdom Metazoa; phylum Chordata; order Testudines; family Emydidae; genus Trachemys; species Trachemys scripta. The sequence goes on from NC_048298.1 coordinate 64,374,423, forward strand.
TGAATGAGGAATTCAGGATTTAGCCCAATAATAAATTAAGCAAACAAACGAATAATAAGAATCTAGGAATTTGCTCTTTCATTTACAATTATTATGAAGATGACCACAAATGTTTTGAGTTAAAATAGTTATCTATGTTCATGTGAAAGCATTTTCCTAGTGAATCAGTATAATACACATCACTTATTTTAATTTTTTTCTAGCTACCAAAAATAACCAACTTGAAAGTTTGAAGTTTCATGCTATCAGTATAATGAGATTGCTGACCTGTTCTGCCTTTGCAGCGAGCCGTGTTCTGTAAGCCTCCACTCTCCACTATGACTGCCACTTCATATTGTCTTCCTGGGATGAGTCCTATATCCTGGATGACATATTCTCTTCTGTCTTTCTTTAATGTAGTGTTCAGCAGCACAGTGGAGAGGTTGAACAACACAATGTAGTATCTGTCCCAGTCTCCAGCAGGGGGCAGCCAGCTCACTGTCAGAGACCTCAGACAACCATCACTGCTAGCTTTCAGCTCTGAAACTTTCTGAGGAACTGAAACACAGACACAGGTGAGTAATTTTGTGTTTTTTGGGGGGAAACATAACTGGACAGCAGTGAAACCTGGCTCACAGCTCAGACATTGCTGAAGTGCTTTGATCAGTTATAATAACATCAAGGCCCAGATTTTTCACCTGTCAATGGGAATTAGATTCTTAAGAGTTTAAATCACTTTTGAAAATGAGATTTATGGTCCTAAGTCAGTTATGCATTGCAACACTGAACGTAGCAATGCCTAAATACCTTTAAAAATCTGGGCCAAAGCGCATTTTGACAAGGTGTAGTACTCATCAGAAAGAGAAATTTACCCTCTCCCACACAAAGAACTCACTGTTTGTCAGTTACTGACTTCAGAAATTTTGAACCCTAAATCAGAGGTTAGCGAAAACCTTATGCATCTTCAGAATGAAACGTGCAGCATTTTAAGTTATTTTTCCTGCTGTTTTCTGTAGTTGTTTAACTCAGATGGACTCTACTAACAATTTTTGGATGTCCTGCAAGTACTCTTCACCCACTTGAAAACTTTTCCCATCTAAATTCTACCAATTGCCAAGAGGTGAAGGATGGAAGTAATGTGGACTCATGGTTAACAGTAGTGTGTGTGTGGGTGGGGAGAACTTTGGCAGACTTTTCAGTTTGATCAATCAGATAAGATGAAAAATACAACTAAAATAAATAAATAACCCAACACCACAAAGACTGCCATGTCACTTAAGCCTTGGCTACACTGGTGCTGTACAGCGCTGGAACTTGCTGCGCTCAGGGGTGTGAAAAGGCTGCCCCCCCCGCCCCGAGCGCAGCGAGTACAGCGCTGTAAAGTGCCAGTGTAATCAGAGCCTGCAGCGCTGCACGCTCGCTCGCAGCGCTGCAAGCTACTCCCCTCAGAGAGGTGGAGTACTTACAGCGCTGGCGGTGCGACTACACTCGCGCTTCACAGCGCTGCTGTGGCAGCACTGGGAAGTCCTGCGTGTAGCCAAGGCCTAAGTCAGTGCTGTGGGCAGTCAAAATGGCTTACATTTAATGAGCTATGCCTAGAACCAGGATCTTGCTTACGACCAAGTTTCATAGCATATCAAATGCTTGGGATCTTAACATTGATGAGTCAGTTCCAATATATATAAACAAACTCTAGAACTGTTGTGATTGAGACCGAAGACTTGAACATGTCTGACTTGTGAGTTTTTTTCTATCCACAGATATATGACCATAGCGGGGCAATGTCGTTATACTTTGTTGATAGTTTTAAATAATTTCACAGTATCTTACATGCATACTTCCATATACTGTAGCCCCATTTTATCTTTCTCTCTGGATGGTGTTCAAAATAATAAAATTGAGCAAAAGCTATTGAATGTTTTGCTACAGGCTCAACCAGCTACTGATGTCTATCTACAGCACGTACCACCTCTTCCTTCTGACAGGTCAGCACTGTAGCTTTAACTACTGGCTGCAAGGTTGCTGTAAGCAGACTGGCCAGTAAGGAGTACTGTAAGATCAGCCCAACAATTTTTACCTCACAGAATCACAGACTTTAAGGCCAGAAGGGACCACTAGATAATCTACTCTGACCTTCTGTACATCACAGGCCACCAACACCAGCCAGCACTGGCACACTACACCCAACAATGAAACCTCAGCGACCTCATATTGCCTAGCAACCAAACCCTCTTATCTTCCAACATGATCTTCTACATGGCAATGTATTCAATGGGATAGATCAACGTGGCTTTGATTACAAATGTTCCTACTGATGCACAAGATTTACCTGTCCTGCCAGTTGCTTTCTTGTCAGTGAATAATTCACCAGTGATTGTGCTGACAGTGACCTCATAAAGACTTCCTGGAATCAACTTGTCAAACTGAGCCTCTGTGACCTGGGGCTGTAAAGTTTTGATTTCTTTAATGGATCCAAGATGAGACAGAGTGATATTGTAGAAATCTAGGTTTCCTAGAGGTCTTTTCCATGTAACTTTTAATATATCCAAGCTGCCATCACTCGTCACCATCAAATCTGAGACTTCTGCTGGGGCTAAAAAAACAGAACAAGAAAGGAAACAAAATATTTCACCCAAAGTACACAACCCCCCTTATTACACACAACCTCCCCACCCCACTACAGCAGCATGGCATGTAGTTTGATTTTTTTAAAACCTATATTTAAGACCATTTATACCCAAAGTGGCTCTACTAACATTGCTTACTGTAACATCGCTGGATGATCAAATACATGAGTCACCCCCTTATTTTCATTGATTGTGCATGTTGAATGTAAAGGCTGATAATGGCATATGCTGCTCAAGGTTATTGATAGCCGGAGAGGTGTTAGCACAATAAAAGCTGTATTTGACTGGAGTTATTCCTGATTGACACCAGTGTAAGTGGGATCAAAATATGACTCTTTGTATTTTGACATTTCACCAGAAGAAAAGCAAACCAACAACTCTTACCTTGTTTTCTGCTAGGGTTGTTCTTAAACATATCAAAAGTTACAAAGGTTCTTTTCTTCCTCTTTTGTTTTTCTAAAGTGTCCGCTTTGGCCCATGCTATTCCATGCAGATTTAAATAGTGGGTCACAATCTACTGTCATGCCATATGCATAATTCCCAATGAAGTCAACAGGAGTTTTCAGTGAGTCTCAAAGTCAGGACTTCAAACCCCCCAAAAAGGAACTACTGAAATATTTACCTCCAATTTTTCAGAAAACCACTAAGCTCTGCAACTCACATCATTAAAGTCAGTGAGGCTCATGAAGTTAAACCCCATACAATGCTATGAAAGAATGGGGCTGTATGCTGCCTAGATTCAGGCATACAACACTCAGCTGGGGTCAGCTGGAGCTCTGCCACACAGAGGGCAGAATTATGAACCTTAGTGTTCAGTTTAGGCCAGACCAAACAATCCCACTTATTATTTTGAAATGCACTGTACTGCAACCTCACAGTGTTACTATGAGTTATTATGATATCATACCTGTCCTAACCAGTTTAAAGTTGTAGCTCTCTAGTCCTGCAGCTTCAGCTATGATAGTGAGATTATACAGATGTCCTGCTGTAAGTCCAAGAAAAGTGTAGGAAAGTAAGCGTTCCTCATAGTTGATCTCACGAACTGGTCCTTCTTTATCCAGTAATACCAGCCTGTATCGATCCACATAACCAGAACCAGGTAACCATGAAACGTGGATAGTGTCTGTCTTGACACTGATCTGAATGTTTTGCACTGGGGATGGCACTGATGAAATAAAAAACATATGTTTTACAGGTAATGGTTTTCTTCACTATCTGAGCAAGATTGAACTGTTCAACTTTGCAAAGATTTTGAGTGTTTAGGGTTTGCCAAAAGCAAAACCAAAATTGATGACCAAATTGGACCTGTCAACATTTCTTCATACTTAGAAGATGTCTCTTAAAATTAGTTAGAAATTCTTTGTTTACTTCTATTTATAACCAACGCGAACCATTTGTTAGGTTAATGAAGACTGATTACATGCGTAATTTTCTATCTAGGAGAAATGTATATCTATACCCTTTTTGAAATGCATAACCTCAAAATGTGTGTAAAAATGCTCAGTAGCCTTATTGAGATGCACTACAGTAAAACAGGTCTCACCAGTAGATCCGCTGATGTGAATTGCTGAGGTGCTTTTATTTCCAGCAACTGCAGTGATGATAACATTGTATTTGCTCCCAGGGGTGAGATTGGAAAAGGTCTCTTCTCTTCTTGAAATACCTCCTTGTATTGAGACATTTTGTATCTTTTTATTATTATGATCAGATAATTGTAGCTCATACCAATCCACCTTTCCTGAGGATGGACTCCACAAGACCTGCAAGCTTGTGGAAGTAGTTTTTTCCTTATTAATTTCAAATGTAGCTGGTGGTAAGGGATCTGTATTAAAAATAACAACACAAATATTAATTTAGTTGGGTTTTAGAAGAGTTTTATAGGTTAGCTCAATCAACTCCAACAATTTCCCAGTTTTTCATCATTCCACTGCAAATCTTTATTGAAAATTCTCTCTTTATTCCATTCCCAAACACTATATTCACTGAAAACACAACTAATCTTCCTATAAGTTGGCCCTGGAGAACCCAGCTATATGTATAGTATAGAAAAGCGCATGCTTTAGTGTGTGTAAATGAAGAGTTTCAAAATCTGTTGACAACAAAACTATGGCATCACTATATCAGAAACAGCCCTGCAGTCAGAATGACTCAGGATATAAATCGCCTATAAATATTAGAGCATCAGTGACTAACTTTCAGGCACTTATGCCAGATTATGAGGGTTTTTTTAGTTGGATGCACAATACAACACCACAAATAAATGCACAACATATTTCAGCATTTCCCAGCAGTTAAGTTGGACACAAAAGTGTGTAAATTTGAAATTGTACTTTCATCTTGAATAACTTTAATTATGATAGTGGTTTGCTTTTTGCTATTGTCTTCAGTCAGCATAAGCACCTTCTGACAATATATATCCACTCTTCTACTGGAAGGGTCTCCAATACCAGAAGTATTGTCCTGCACACCATGTCTAAAAACAACAACAACAACAACAAAACCCACCTGTATATAAGCTTTTAGAATGTATACTTTAAAGGACTATTCTTTGAGAACATATCAGATTGATTAAGTAGTCATCCTGGGCGAAACTGCTTGAGAGAAAGCTTAAGTTCCAAAAATGATAGCAAGTCTACTCCAAAATGTACAGACTTTTGATTATTTTATAGTTTCCTGTAACTAAAAGAAGTCATTATACACTGATGCACTAAGGCTCTCATTTGTATTTGGTAACATAGTTATGTTAATGTACAAAAAAGTACTAAAGTTGCAGACTTAAGCACTCAAAAGTTAGGAAGTGACTGAATTCAGTGCCCATGCTGCCTTAATACAGTCTCCTTGTGCATATGCCTTGCCCACACAAAGAGTGTGGCAGAGCCAGGCAGAGATCCCAGCTGTGCAGGATACCAGCACCGCATCTTAACCCTCTCAAAACCCATCCTTTTCCCTCTTTCAACCCACTGCTTCATTAACTGTGAACCCTGAGTAAGGCAGGGGCCCTATAAAACAAATGGGCAACATTCATTCAGGCATTTCCTAACTTTTGAGTGCCTGACTTGGCAAATGTAATATTCTTTTAATATAATTTCTTCTACGTAAACTTCTAGGGTTGAAAAAAAACCAAACTAACACCCCCCCCCAAATTCCATCCAAACCACACTGACCCTTCCATAGGGGTCTGCTTCAGGCTTGCTCTGCACACAGGAAAGTCTGGGCGGTGGAGAAGACTGGAGGCAGCCTGGTAAGGCTGCTGTGAGTTAGAACATCCTCCAGGGCTTCTCTTACTGGGGGGCACACAGGCTGCTAGAGCAGGTTAGAATCTGGGAGGCACAAAGGTGGTTTACAGTAACCTTCGCCCTCTCCGCTGGGCCTTAAATTTTAGTGCAGCACAGAATGTGGCTCTGAATTTGATTTTCAACCTCTTCTGAAGTGACCTTGTGCAACCTCTCAGTTACCCTATCTGTAAAATGGGAGGAAATGTTACTTGCTTGCCTCCTAAGGCGGGGGGCGTGAGGCCTTGCTCAGTAATAAGGGCTGCAAAGAGCTCAGACTAGAATTCATGGTTTCCATTTTGGTGCCCAGCACAACAGTTCTTGCTAGGCCAAAGTGATGGTGGCAGCTGCTACTACTTTCCTGCTCCCTCCCCATCTGGAACTCTGTAACTGGGAGCGTGCTCAGGGGCATTTGTCTGTGAGGAAGCTCTTTGGGGCTGGAGCATGCTCAGTGCAGATGGACTGTTGAGAAATTTTAACCACTCGCCTTTAAAAAGCTCTGCTGAGCATGTGCAAATGGCGATTTTCCAGGTGTCAGTCTGATATGATAGGAATTTCAGAGAAAAACACAAGGCAAATCTCTGAACCGAGGACTCTGCCGAATTTCAAGTTCCTGCTTCAAACCACAGAGGCACTAGAGCGCTTCAAATAACAGATGGAAGAAAATTGAAATGGACAAAACTACCTATTTTTCTCTTAACCTTTTGGAAACAATGAACTGATTCAGCTGAAATTAAAAAAAAAAAAAAAAAAATCCACCTGAGGCAAAGTGCAAACATAGAAAGTATCAGGCCAAACAGTTAAAAGCTTGAAAGAGCTGCAGCGATCGAAACAGAAGGTTGTAATGGAAAGTGTCAGGCAACCTTAATTATAAGACTTTGCTACCAGCTCCACCTATAATATATAATAATCCATTAAAGACTATTATTCGGCAAATAGAAAGAATGTAAAATTATTCTTTGAAGGTGATTGGTCAAATTAGAAAAAGTCACCCTTTAGGAGTCAAACAAATACTACCATTGTGTAAGGTAAGAATTTCCAGCATATCTTAAGTGGAGAAGAACCATAGGTGATAAATGGAAGGATCTTTCATTCTTGCTGAAACAACAGAATTAGGATTAGGCTGACTGACTGCAAAAGTAATCAACACTGTAATCATGTCTCTTACCAAATCATATCAAAGATAATAGCACATTATTATTTTACGTGCTACAGTTTCTTCATAATGTACACTGTGCTGGGTGTGGAATTTAATTTCCAAGGTGTATTTTTAAAAAAAAGTTGCGTGCCTAGAAGGTGAAGTTCAGAAATTCAAACTTTATCTAATCTATCTGGCCCAGAAAACAAAACACTCAGTCTTTTGTACATCCGTTAGAACAAAGGAACAATGAGATTGGGAAATGCCTGGGCTCAAAGAGCTCTGGCTGGAAACAAACACTTAAAAAACCATTTACATTGTTATAAAATTCTCTGCTGGCAACTGTCCCACACTGATATATCACAGAAATAAAACATTTTCATGAAGATATTTTTATACTACTCTATAATGAACGAATCCCTTTGAATATATAAAATAAATAAATGTGGGGTTTTAATTTTTTAAAAAATTCTAATGCACTAATATCTTAGTTGTGAATTTTTTTAGTAAGCGTACTTACTGGACATGCATAGCCCTTGTATGTACATTTGATTAACTGACTAGTTATGATTACAGCTGCAGAGTCCCAAAGACATGATGGATTGTAATTATGGAAACATAATATATTATCCATGAGAAAGATATAATCTAGGATGTGAGCACAGGACTGAGAGCTGGGAACTCTCAAATTCCAATCTCAACTCTTTGTGGCCTTCAGCAAACCACTTAACCTCTCTTTCTCTGTTTCCGTTTCTATATATCAGAGATAATACTTACCTACCATACAGGAATTTTGTGAAGATTAGTTAATGGGCCTGATCCTACAGTCCATAAACGATCAATATCTTTGGGATGAGCTGCATAACGTTTTGCTTCTTGTGAGGAATGAAGCCCAAATTCATGATGATAAAACCTTTATATCACACTACACTATTATAGATTATGAATAGAGAATACATCTCTTTAGAGGATTATTATTATTTAAAATTTGTAATGCTTACAGGCTGACTATGTCAGGGTTCCATTATGCTCAATGCTGTCCAAGATACAGTAAATGACATTTATCCCAAAGATCTCACAATTTATAGGATTACAAGGACAGTCCACCAACATCTGTGGAGTTTATAAAGCCACAGAAAAAAGTAAGGGGGGTTTAGTCTTATCTCCAAATTGGCTTGGAGTCTGACAGAGTTTATGAACTCTGTTGGTATATTACTAGGGTGATAGAATTTGTATTCAGTTCAAATACTTATGTAAGCAGAGTCAGGATGAGCTCTACCCTGACATCTGGTGGTGAATTATGGCGAGTGTGGAAAAGAACTCCAGGGGCTGATCTTGTTTGCATAGGCACACCCACTCGCCTGGCAGGAAACAACAGCAACTCAAAGTGGCTACTTTGGCTGGTGTGGGATCCCCAGTTTCTCTGTTATTGGGGCAGGAAGAATAAAGTTTTGTTACCCTGATTCTGTGAATCAAGGCCAGTGGAACTGTGTATGACAGAAGGACTGAGTGAGTCATTCACCATTACCTAAGTAGCATGTGCTTGTCAAGGGGCATGGGTTACAAAACCCAGTGAATAGAGAGAGGATGGGGACAGGTATTTGTACCTGATGGGATGGGCCCCTCTCTGAGGGGTTGAAACACCAATTGCACTACCTCCTCTCTCCACTGTTGAATATCAGAGCTAACTTTTGATTCTATTAGAAGTCTAGTTACAGACTGCTGAACTGAATTCACTTTGGGCCAGTGGTGCACTAGCACTGGGGCTCCCCTACTATGAGCTGAAATCACAAAAGAGCTGAGATCACTGAGGCGGTGTTAACTAGTGGGGGAGCCTGAAGCTATAATGCTAAGCGGCTGGCAGAGCAGCTAGCAGAGTGGAGTCTTGTGGGACGGTTGGAGTGGTGCTGAGCGACTCACAGGTCGGTGAGCGGCACGGAGCGGCACGGCTCACAGGTCGGTGAGCGGAGCGGGGCGGAGCGGCGCGGCTCACAGGTTGGTGAGCGGAGCGGAGCAGCTGCCAGAGCAGTTCGTGGGACGGCAGGAGTGGGACTGCGGGTGGAGCGGAGCAGTTCGTGGTGAAGGCTGCGGTGGAACCCCACGGAGAAGCAGCCAGTTGGCCTCGGATCACGTAAGGTGCCCCTTAACACCCTGCTCACACACCCCCCCCTTTTGAACTCTGGGGCTGCACTGATCAGGGACAGAGACTTTGGGGGGTTGTCGGACTTTTGGGACTTTGGTGATTCTTGGGTCGCTGGTTTCAAGAACCAACGGGAGAGGACACGGCCCAATTTGCTGGGGTGGGTCTTCGCTCATGGTTTGGTCTATGAACTCTAGTTGTGGTGTTTTTCCAATTTAATGCTGATGTCGTTTACCTCATGTTATTAAACATTTTCTGTTACACTCAGACTCCGTGCTTGCGAGAGGGGAAGTATTGCCTCTTAGAGGCACCCAGGGGGTGGTATGTAATTGTCCCAGGTCACTGGGTGGGGGCTCGAGCCGGTTTTGCACTGTGTTATTGAAACAGAACCCCTAGATACAGAACCCGGCCCTTGTTGCTGCCAACTTAGATGGGCAGAAGGGTTACACTTAACTTTAAAGTGGTTGCTAGCACAGGTGCCTCTATTTGTCAGTGGAACCAGTCTGAGACAAAGCAGTAACAGTATCTACCAGGGTAGTATTTTAGGAGAATACCATAGAATCATAGAACTGGAAGGGACCTAGAGAGGCCATCTAGTCCAGTCCCCTGCACTCAAGCCAGGTCTAAGTATTATGCAAACCTTCCCTGACAGGTGTTTGTCCAACCTGCTCTTAAAAATCCCCAATGATGGAGATTCCACAGCCTCCCTAGGCAATTTATTCCAGTGCTTATGTAACCTTATGCTTCCAGTGCTTATGTTCTGTCCCATCTAGTGGCACCGAGACCACTTAAAGAGAGAGATAAAATGAGTCTGCTCTACAACTTTAGCTAACAGAGAGTTGGCTTTTAGCTTATGCTGTAGAGGCTCATGCACTAAGCATCAAAAGTCCCTGGTTCGATCCCGCCTGCTGACGACTGGGGTCTGTCGGCATTACACTTAACCACCCTGACCGTTAGGAAGTTTTTCCTAATGCCCAACTTAAACCACCCTTGCTGCAATTTAAGCCCATTGCTTCTTGTCCTATCCTCAGAGGTGAAGAAGAACAACTTTTCTCCCTCCTCCTTGTAACAACCTTTTATGTACTTAAAAACTGCTATCATGTCCCCTCTCAGTCTTCTCTTTTCCAGACTAAACAAACCCATTTTTTTCAATCTTCCCTCATAAGTCACATTTTCTAGACCTTTAATCATTTGTGTTGCTCTTCTCTGGACTTTCTCCAGTTTGTCCACATCTTTCCTGAAATGTGGTGCCCAGAACTGGACACAATACTCCAGTTGAGACCTAATGCCATGTTGTACAATGTATTAAACCCCCATCTAATTATAGCTAAACCTAGTGTCTCTATGAATGAAAATATAAGAGTCAACAGCAAGTTTTAAATAATTTATTCAAAAACTAAGGAAATACCCAAATAAAAACTTCATTAAGATACCTTCAAGATTCTAAAGACCAATTAATTACGTCTGGATTTTAAAATATGTATTTCCCCACAAATTTAAACTTAATTTAGAACTTCCTAATGTAAGAGTGTTTTTTAAATAAGGGCTGGATTCAAAAAAGGACTTAGGCACCTAACTGCTACTTTTGGTGCCTAAATCCCAGAATCAGGCCCCAATGGGATTCACAAGCCCCCTGCTCAGCTACAGCTGAACCCTGTAGGCCTAAATTCACTCAACACCTAAGTTTTTGCAGTAAAAGTTCCATCGGTGCCCATGTTTCTGCCAGTGTGCAGAAAAGTTTCTGCTGCTCCCCTTTAGGTGTTCAGATGCCTAAGCCCCAGTGCGATGCACTAACCAAGGGAAGATGGTTGTTTCTCCATCTAACTTACCTATGGAGCCCAATGCAGTTATCTTGTGAATCTGCCCCTAATGTTCTAATTAATGCCTTGAAGTCACTCAGAGGGACTGCTCAGATGTAAAAAGTTAAACATGTGCATAAGTGTTTGCAAAATCAGGGCCCAAGTGTTTTTGTCTGAAAACATATAAAATCCAATCCTACCACCTTTATTCATACAGTGGTCCTTATTCACATTTGAATAAGGGTTACAAGACAGCCCCCTAGACACATATTTTGTCATCACAGATTTTAAAATATCAATAATATTGTCCAGAATATATATATGTAAATGTATATCTTGTACACTAGTTTATATATTTTAAATACTACAGAACTGCCAATATCAATACTAAAATATGCCAAAAGCACAAACTTGATGCCTAATCACATCTGTTATCTTAGGTTTACAGTGCACAATTTATCTGTAGAGCTCAGTTCTGATAAATTATCAGCATTTCCCCTCTCATTTTCTGCTCTCCAAAAATAGCACTACTATCAAAATGAAACAGCAATATATATAATATTTATGCCACATTTTTGGGGAGTGAAAACCAGTTGTAGAGGTACAGATATTGTCTTTTCTAATTAATAATCTGTAGACTAAAGATTCTTCAGTAAACATCGCCATGACAATGAACCTTTGTGGTGTTTTGGATCAATGTTCTACAAATTAATAGTCTTCAATTGTCAAATTAAATGGCAATTTAGGTAAACTCTTTTTTCTTGTTTAGAAAAAGCCCTGTCTTTTAACATATAAAGTTTTTCTTTTAATACATTAATGTATTAAATTACAATATCTTAAATTACTTTAAGAATATGATTAAACTCACAAAAGCAAATCAAATTATAGGTTTTCCTCAATTTAAACCTTTTGCTTAGGAATTGCAGCATGTGTGGTATTTACTATGCATTGATCTCACTTTAAATACCAAAGCAGAATGGAGCAAAATAAAGATAGAAAGCTTTTTTTTTTTTTTTTTTTAAATTTTAGGAGCTTAAGTTAAACTTCAACATTATTTTAACTACCCTACCACTTCATATTGTAAGTGTGAACATTTGACATTAAGGTACAGCATTAAGCAAAACATCATGGGCAAAATGTAAACTCAGCATGAGAACCAGCCTATAAAAGTGTAAGCAGTACTGAATGTTCACGAGAAGTTATGTATGTGGTCTATATAACATAGATGATTTTATACAGATCTATATACACAATGGGCCTGATTCTGCTCCTATTAAAGTCAATGGGAATTTTGCCTTTCAGTATAATCTGCCCCAAAAGGTCCCCTCACACAACCACACTCATAGGTTAGTTTCCAAGAATGAATGCCTTTATAGATTCAGTTTCCATAACTTAGTTCACAGAAGTACTGACACTAGAAGTGAGTGAGAAAAAAGTGGGGAAGTCTTCCAGAAAACTAGAGTAAAATGTTGCCCCTAGTGGAAATGAAGGAATAGCTTCTTTAAAAACTGTATATTACTATATATTAAAATGTACTGTATTTTACTGTATGTATTGTTTTGCCTTGTTAAACCTTAACAAATCAAAGACATTAATTAAAACATTGTAAATAGTTACATTTGGCAGATAATTGTGTATTTCTATACATAATCCAAATTATGTAAATGGCTTGACTACATTCAGGTGCTGGGTAATATTGCAAAGAAAATATTGCAAATAAAGCAACCTGAGTAGCTGCTTCCATAGGTAATTTTCACAATCTCTTTGAGAGATATGTATAAAAAAAACCCCTCTCTCCTTCTTGCTAACTTCTCTGCTATCCAAACCCAACCCTCACCTAGATCCAGGTAAACTAATTTGGAGGATTTTAGCTATAAACTTTTGTCAACCTTATTACTTTGTATCCAAAAGACATGTGATAATACAAATATTGTACACAGATCTGTTTCAATCATTCAGTCATTTTCTTATATTCTGTGTAAGGCTGTTCACCAAGATGGAAATCTGTCAAAATGATATATATAAACCATTGTCTAAATTAAATATTATTACATAATCAAAACACTTTTCACTTATATAATATATAATCTGCTGTCTATGTTGCTACCTTTTGCTCATCTTCTATTCAAGGGCTATATAAAAAACCTTTACCATTCACCAAAGATTGTGATAGATACCTGCTACTTAGATAAGTTAATTTGTTATTTTTACTTTTAAAGTATGACTCATCAATATTAAAAACAGTTGGAGCAATGCATGATATAGATTTAAATTTCTGTTACTGTGGAAACTATTAGTTCTACCAAGCCATACTAAAAATATTTCTTGTGTTGAATATATGCCTATCACACTAGATTTGACTACACTAGATTGTTTTACCTTGAGTTAATTGATTGCCAGTTAACTGAGTTTAGTTAACATTATTTGGAGAAGAGGCACAGTAATTGTGATATGAAACAAGGAGGATTAGAGAGGGCCACTTCTAAGTATTCATCTACTATCACCTTCAAACATAAACAAAGACTACATTTAAAAATTGCAGTGCCTCTCTACAACTAAAATTTTGGGAAAGGATAAAGGAAGGCATCAGATCATAAACCCGTTTACATTTTTTTAACAACTCTGGTTTGAGTCCTGTATTAACAACTAGCAGAAGGCTGTCAAATGTTATATTTCAGCAGCTTTAAAAAAAAAAGAAATATATGAAATTAAACCACCAGTATATGTAAGAAAGGGTCCAATCTTTCTCCCACTGAAGTCAATAGTGCAGTTCTTTGTTTTAAAGCTATAAATTGTTTGTACTTAAGAAACCCATGACATTGCATTTGCAGAATATGGATAGAAAATATTTGAGTATATTTATAGCCACTTATGTTTCCAATACAGTAAACCTATTGAGAACAACTGGTCCTTATGTAATACCACATATATTCCCATGATTTGTATTTGTAGGAAATGTACATACATTTTTATTTTAACTATAATCACAAGCAGTTTTATTTTAGGAAAAGGTATTAGCTTTGAACAGCTACCTGTCAGCTTTCATGGGCTAAAATTGGTCAAACTTATTTCCAATAAAGTTATGGCGAGTAAGACAGTCAGTTATCCACTCTTGATAGGTTCAGTTAGTTTATAATGGAATAGTTGTGTTTTAAATGCAAGCAAATATGCTATGAACAGAGAATCTGTAACGCCTTTGAAGGGAGCAAAGCATGTTTTAAGCTGCCATTTCAAAATAGATTTGTTTTGTATTATAATAGTTTGAAATCTATTTTTTAACAAAATAAACTCTTTAAACAAATCTAGACTATTCACAGTAAAATCTCCCTTCAAGCCTAGAGTGACAACAAATGGGAAGGAGTTAAAGCATGGGAATTCTACAGCCAGCCTGCTGCAAACGATATAAAGTGCCTTTGGAAATAGCGTCAATAATCCTCTAGGACATCATCTGCCTTCTATTTTCCGTCATCAAAGCAAGGTCAGGAAAATCAGCTTCGAAATAAGAGGGTGGGGGGAACAAACCACCCCAAATCCCCTTTCCTAAGCTGCCAAAAAAAAAAAGTTTGCAGCACTTCTGCACCTGTCGCCCTTACCTGTTTGCAAGGAGATGTTGCTCGTTTCTGTGTCAGAGAGAGAGAAAATCCTGAGATGATACAAAGTCCCTGCTTCTAAGCCATTGTAGCTGCATTCGTAGGACTCGTTAGTCTTCTGGACGGGATGACACTCTGTGTGCGAGGCGTTGTCAGAGCTGCACGTCAGGGTGAAGTTGCAGAGATTCCCCAAACTGCTCCATTTGAGATAGACAGACTGGCTGGAAACCCTCCACTCCGTCAGGTTGATGGCACATTTCACAGGCTCCCCATGCCCCTTCTGGAGAGGACAACACAGACCGCTGATTAGCCACAACGTGCCTTGCCTTCTGCAGCACTCACCTGATTCCCTGAGTCGGTCTTGGGGCCATTGGGGTCGCTCACCAGGTGGGGAGACTTGCAAAGTGAGTCAAGAAAAGGAGACATTGCCCCCCCCGCCCCTGTTTTTTTTTTGGGGGGGTGGGTTGCTGCTGATGAAGGCGGCGATGGAAATTCACCTGGGGGAGAGGTGGGCGAGTGGCAGGGGGCAGAGGGGAGTCTCTGAGCAGCAGGAAAGGGGGGGTGCAGGTGAGTTGCTCTGGGATGGACTCAATGAAGATGAAATGATCGGGGGGACTGTGGGTTCCCCCTGGCGCACCTTCCCCCTCCTGGCAGCTCACCTTGATGAGGGCAAGCGCCAGCCACAAGGAGACCCCAGCTGCCGAGCGCAGCATTGCCATCAGTGTTTTATTTGCAATAATCCTCGTAGTGGGGGGTGGGGAGGATAAAGAAGCGAAGTTGCCAAAAATGGGTCCTGGGTCGAGCCCTCCTCCCCCCCAGCTGATGCTCGAGCAGCGGGGGCAGCCCTCTGCGGGGCAGGGCACTTGTTGCATGCGCTCAGGGGGGGCCCCGGGCTCCCTGAGGTTTCCTTCGGGCAGGGGGTGCGCAGGGGCTGCCCGCGGCCGGCTGCAGGCTCCGAGAGGAGGAGGAGGAGGAAGAGGCAGCTCGCCGCAGCACTTCCCACGCTGCCATGCTGACCCCGGCTGACTCTGCCTCAGCCCTGGCCGCCGACTTCCGCAATCAAAAGGCAATTTCCTCGCCTCCCTCTCCAGAGGCACAAGGGGGTGGGGGGCAGGAGCCAATGTCTGCGGCAGGCAGGGCGCCCAGGCCGGGCTGCCCCTTGTGCCCCCCTCAGCCTGCTCCAAGACTTTCACTTTCCTCCGCTCCTTCCTCCTGGTCCTAAGCTCAGCGCCTCTTGCTTCTCCCCCTTCACTTTCCTTTCCTCCCCCAGCCCTCTTCCTTCCTATCTTCCTCCCTCATCTGCTTTCTCCCGGGGCTCCTCTCCCAGCCCGGGGCTATTTCTGACTCGGGAGCGACCAGCTGCTGATTGCCCTGGGCTTCTCTCCCCTCCCCACACCCAGCGGAATCTCTTATGTAAACCGTCTCGTTTCACGCTTGCCTCATCCCGGGTCCCATCCAGTTCACTTTCCCAGCCCCCCTCCTCCCCAGCCAACCTGGGCTTTACACAGATTGTTTTCAAATCTCCTTTCCCATCTGTCTAGCGACTGGTGGTGTCTCTGCAAAGTCATCATCTGGATAGTGCTATTTTCCGGGTAAGTTTTTCAGCCCCTCCTTCATTCTCTCTCTGCCCCACAGTGTCATTTCAGAGTGCCCAAGATTAAATACACAGCAGTCAACATATTCATTCGTTATTTTTCTATCATATTCACACCAATCTAATCTCTACCTGTAAGAACACCAAAAATAATGTCAGGCTTTGTATGCCCTGGTATTTAATTTCTCCACAACTCCAGGGATGGAGGAGTAACCAGTACATCAAAGAGGGCCAAGTTATCTCCGCTTCCACCCACCCTCAACTTTTGTCCTTGAAACAATCTCCTTCCCAGTCCCCGAATAGCTCTGAAACTAAAAATACACATCACAGAAAGCAAGAAAGTCTCCAGATTCTCAGGGAACAAAGAAAATGAATTTCATACACTAAAGAAGCAGAAGCAACAGCAGAACCCACCACTTCTCCTATTTATTCCCATTTCCTTACATTTACATTTCAAGCCATAGCAAACAAGGGCTGGGGATGAGGGAATATACCTAGAATTGTTTCACATCTTCAGTATTAGGATAGATAACAAGCTAGAAGCAGATTGGGTAAATTTGGAGTTGAATAGAGAAGAAAGATAGGATCCCCCCCTTTACACAGGATATATTATATTTCTGCATTTTCAGTACTATATAATGTACAAGGGTTTTAACTTTCATGATCAACAATTAAGCAAGTTTGTCAGCAGCATTGTTACATTTTCTTCTGTGGGCACTGACATGAAAAAATGCCTTGAGTTAAAAATGGCTATGTTTGTTAACCCTCTTGGAGGAAGAGGAGGGGCTGCTGGATATTTCTGTCTATTGTTAGAAATAAGTGATTGGTCTGATAAGCAAGATCCAACAGTGTGAAAAGGCCAAACTTCTAACAGTTTTACTCATGCTGAATAGTATCTTGGTCTCTGAGCCCACACTGAGCTTTCTGAGTGTGGATTCCCACACCTGTACAAAGCTCCATTGATTCCAGTGAGACTGTGTGCAGGGGTCCACTGATGTAAAGCTCAATATTTCGATCAACGCGTTATTCTGCACATAGTCCCATTGCAACAAATGTGGCAGAATCTGGCTCAAAATGAGGGACATAAACAATAAATTGAGCAGCAACCCAAACACGATATCATGCTGGATCAATTTCAGTGACATGTCTAAAATTTGTCTATAACCACAACTATGATTCATAAGTGGTAGTTATAATATTAGTATTATTTTTATTTACTATTTGTATTATGGTAGTGCTAGGAACCTCAGTCACTGACCAGGACCCTATGGTGCTAGGCACTGAACAAACACGGTACAAAATGATGGTCTCTGCCCCAAAGAGCTATTCTAAAGTGATAAACAGTAGTGTGATAGGTAATACACAGCATGTGTGTTAGAACAAAATAAATGTAGATCTGAAATGATTGAGGTACCTTGTTAAAATCAATTCAAGTTGAGTGATGTCTGTTGCTGCACTAGCCACTCAGGGTATGTCTACACCCAGCCGCTAGTTCGGCGGCTGGCAATTGAAGTTCTGGGTTCGACTTATCGCGTCTTGTCTGGACGCGATAAGTCGAACCCGGAAGTGCTCGCCGTCGACTGCGGTACTCCAGCTAGACAAGAGGAGTACCGCGGAGTCGACGGGGGAGCCTGCCTGCCGCGTGTGGACCGAGGTAAGATCGAACTAAGGTACTTCGAACTTCAGCTACGTTATTCACGTAGCTGAAGTTGCGTACCTTAGTTCGATTTGGGGGGTGAGTGTAGACCAAGCCTCAGACTTTCTGATATTACAAGTTTCAGAGTAGCAGCCGTGCTAGTCTGTATCCGCAAAAAGAACAGGAATACTTGGGGCACCTTAGAGACTAACAAATTTATTTGAGCATAAGCTTCATGTGATGAAGTGGGCTGTAGCCCACAAAAGCTTATGCTCAAATAAATTTGTTAGTCTCTAAGGTGCCACAAGTACTCCTGATATTACAAGATTAGGGTGATCAGACAGCAAGTGTGAAAAATCGGGATGGGGGTTGGGGGTAATAGGATCCTATATAAGAAAAAGACCCCAAAATCGGGACTGTCCCAATAAAATCGGGACATCTGGTCACCCTATACAAGATCATTTTTAGAAACAGTGAGGAGATAGTGCTTTCAAGAATGAAAACATTATCAATATTGTCACCATACCAGGGAACAGCAATCTTCAGAGACTTATAAGCATAGCATATCTGAAAAAAAAAATCTATAGCTCCCTATTTCAACATGTGTATGTTTAAAAGCACCGGTCTTTTTTTGAACTTGTGTAGATCGTACATAAGTCCTCCTGTAAATGCAACATGTTCAGAATCTTAAATTATAGCACAGATGTACTTTAAAATACATAAACTAAAAATACATTTGGCATGAAAGAAGAAAAATCTGTGTTTGAGGAACATGGCAAACTTTTTTTGTTCAAATTTGCAGGTAGACAATTGCCCTTTCCTTTACCATTTGGCCTTAATGAAATCAGGGGACGCTTCATAGCTTCAACCAAATGTTGAATTTTACCTAAAAGGATTGAATTCTTCTGAAGAGATTGTTTCCAACCAGAATAATTCAATTGTATTGTGCCATATGGCAAAAGAGAGCCAAATTTCAAAATTTCATCCTGGGAGATTCATAAGTAAGAGGATGCTGCTGCTTTTTCTGTGTTGTCCTTAAACTGAGAAGCAGTTCTTTTTTTATTGATTGAGTGATTGAGTGATGTTTACTCCTGCAATGGAAAAGGCTTTAAAAGCTTCACCCTGCCTGTGTTTTCATTGGAAAATAAGTATAGGTTTGTGGACTTCCAGGAATCCTTCTGTATGTTGCAGAGGACAGTAATGCTCAACAGTAAGACTTGCCAGAGATGTCTATCCCAACACTGGAATAAGGGATAAGATAGGTCACTGATGGTAATATATTTTAATAGAATAAACAGCATAATACCAAATAATTAATTCTAAGTTGGTACTGAACAGACACACTCTTATTAAATCAGTAAGCATGGCCTTTAGCAGTTACTGAATCAGTCTGCTCAGCCAAGAATTCTTTTTTTTTTTTTTTTTTAAAGCTGGAAGTGAGTTTTGGGAGTGCCCGGATGCGTGTCTAATAGCAGGCTCCAGTCTTTTTCAGACACTTTCCCAAGGTTTCCTGGCTTTTTTTTTTTTAAACACCAACTGTGCTCTCTCTCTTTTTTTAATCAGAAGGAAATGGGCTTTGCATAGCTTTTGTCGCAGCTTTGAAAGTGCAAGCTGCAGATTTACTTGCAACCCAAAGCTGTTCTAAACTAAACATTTTGTTTGATTCAAGTGCCACCATTGTCCCCCCAAAATGGGTTTGTTCACAGTCAAACAACGTCAAGGCTTTTATTCTGTAAGCTATGGAGACTGGCCTGTGTTGGTACTGTTCACAGACAGCATTGTGTTCCTAACAATGATACTACGTATTTACATAGCTCTTTCTATTTTCAAAGCATTGTACAAACATACAATCCTTTAAACACCCATGGCAAGTGGACAAATAAATGTTTTAACCCCATTTTACAGACAGGGAAACTGAAAGACCAGTAGTTTAAGGCCAAAAATGTTAAACTTGTATGTCTCAACTGAAGCACCTACATTGAAGTGGCTTGATGTTGCTAGGAGCTGCAGGTGCTCAATACCTCCGAAAATTAGATCACTTACTGTAAATGCTTAATATGGATTTAAGTGCTTCATTTAAGCATCTAGGCTTGAAAAATTTGACCTATGTGATTTGCTGAAGTCCACTGATGTGAATCGGTGGCAAAACCAGGACTAGAATTTAGGAATTCCTAGTTCACTAGATCATGATGTAGCCTGATTTTTCCAAAACTTTGATAGGGGTACTTTGTGGCAGTGTGGGGAGGCAGAGTGTAAGTTTGCTATTAACAACAGAAGATATTGTGTAACATTTCCATTCAGAGTGAAGTTACCAGTAGGCCCTTAGCATTCTAGTTGGGGTGCATGTACCTTAATGGTGTATGTGAGACAGCTAGCTTGATGTACTTTGAATGCAAATCATATAGGGTAACATCTAATTCACTTGCATGAAGCCTGAAAAATCAAATCTTACCTGGCTGCAATGCAAAATCCACCCTCAGCTCAGCACCAGAGTGCGGGGTTGCAGTGCAGGAACTTTACCTCTTGCTCCAGTTGCTCCAGCCTATGTGCTGGGGTAGCGGCTACAGTCTCTCTGTACCTTTTGTGCAGGGTGTTCAGATTCTGGATCTGCACAGTCCTGGGTCACATTGCTCCCCCATCTACCTCCAGCGCTGCCTTCCACACTAGCTTATGCAGAATGGGTGCAAACCAGGGATGTGGAGGCCTCACTTCGAGGCCTCTCCCTCCACAGTCCATCCATTCGGCCCTCCCCCGAGCAAAGCCTAGGTGGTGCTGACGTCCTTGGGCAGGCCCACTGAATCAGGGTGAATTTCACCGTTACAGTGAAGACCATTGAATAAACAGAAAACTGCTATAGAGCACTCCAAACAGCTGCATGCTAGTTAGTTTTCCTAGAATACACACAAAACTGGGCAGATACAAAGCACATTTCCCAGTCTCATCCAAAGTAATGCTGTCACCTAAAGTAACAACTAAACACTTTTATTTGCCTATTCCAACTTTTTAGCACAGAAAATACCCCATGGCAATAGAAGCAACATGGAACTGAGGGGATTTGAAACATCAGTATATCTGTAGCAGTGATATAACAGATTACATATCACATTCTTTAAACCTTACTGCCTGCACATAGCCAGATTTTTACAGATGATTGGTGTTTTTACATCCACACATGGCACATGCAAAAAACGGAGGGTGCAGTTTTTCTCCCACAGTGCTTGACAGAGAGAATGCTGGAAGGCATCCTATAGAGTCTGCATGTGCACTGCTACATCATTTTCCAGGGTGCAAAAGTACTCTTTGCTGTTTTTTCTGGCCTACGCATAATAGTGGGCAAAGTCTTCCTCCTTCCCATCTTTGCCCTCCCTCTGTGGGTGAGTGCACCCTAAGTGAAACAAGGAGAGAGCAACCTCTGTGGTTCCCTGAGTGCAGGGCTTGTAGTTTTGCCTGACCCTTCTGCAAGATGGCAATGAAAAAGCTCTTAACACAGTCTCTACACTGCATATCCCCGATATAAGAGCCAGGCTGAATCCAGCTCACAATTATTTAAGTCATTCAGACATCACCCACTTATACCTGCAAACCATGTATTTAACCAAACTACCTAAATTGTACATAGGAATTACTCACACCAGCAAAACAGCTGAAAATCAGGCTCATAAGGTTGGAATAGCACTTCTCTTTTCAATACAGATGGAACCACAGTTCACACAGCATGCCAGTTGGAGAATCAGAAATAGCACCCTGTCCTTTGCCCGCTCAGTTGGGCTGCACTTACTCTCAATATGTCCCCTGGCATTTTCAAGGTTCTTCTCAATGCATTTGACACAGATACAGAATGACTGAAAACCAGGTCCAATATATTCCAATTAACTGGTCTGCCTTACCTCTTCTGTGGTACTGAAGTAATGATGGGTAGTTGTTGGAATCCAGGATTTCTCTTTTACTGCAGACAACTTCAGGTTCAGATGGAGTTTTTCATTAATGTTTTTACTGTAGTTTTCTGTAATATTTCTGATGAAGATCTCTGTGCTACTCTTAAGGAAATACCCAGGAGTAGATGTAATAGCATTAAAGGGTGAGGAGGTACTTCTACTGTTCTCCAAGATGCAAAAAATCCAGTGCGGATCTAAGATGAATAAAGGACAATATCTAAAATTAGCTTAATATTTGCTCATCATCCATTCTTTCAATGATAAAGACCCTGGAACGTGTTATACTGTACATAGTTTAGGTTAAGTGTACCTGTCAGTTCTATAGACTTTTATTTTCAGTGGAAACAGATGTTTTATAGACCTTTCACTTACATGATCAGAATATTTGTGAAAACCATAGTAAAATAAAATTATTGGATCATTTAAACCATCAATTTTAAGCAGAATTCCCCATTGACTTTGAAGAGTGGGATAGTGCTTTAATATTGATGGCATGATATGGCTCACAGAATTTTGCATTTATTTGAATCTATTGGACATGAAAAGATTCCAGTTTCCTAGGGGAAAATAATTATTTGCATAACATTCCAGGCTAGAGTCCAATCTCATTTACAGGGTGTAAATGCAGCAGGACATCATTCAAGCTAATGGAGTCAAGTATCAGAGGGGTAGCCATGTTAGTCTGGATCTGTAAAAGCAGCAAAGAGTCCTGTGGCACCTTATAGACTAACAGACGTATTTGAGCATGAGCTTTTGTGGGTGAATACCCACTTCGTCGGATGCATGCTAATGGAGTTACTTTAGTGTAAATGCTGTCTAAATTTGGCCCTCTGTGTCACAAGTGTGATGCTTGCATTTAACTTTTAATTCTTGCTTGAAAATAGTAGATCAAAGAATTCAAAACAACCTTGACAAATTGGAGAACTGTTCTGATTTAGACAAGTTGAAATTAAATAAAGGTAAGTGCAAAATACTTCCCTTACTCAGGAAAAATCAAATGCACAACTACAAAATGGGGAATAACTGAGTAGGTGGTAGTACTATTGAAAAGAATCTGGGGGTGATGGTGGATCAAAAATTGAACATGAGCCAACAATGTGATGCAGTTGTAAAAAAGACTGAGATCATTGTGGGGTGTATTAACAGGGGTGTTATTTGTAAGACATGGGAAGTAATTGTCCCGCTCTACTTCAGCTGGAGTCAGGGTCATCCATAGGGGGGAGCGGGGCCTGGGACAACTCCCGCCCCCCCGTTCTCCTCAGGCCCTGCCCCCACTCCACCCCTTCACCCAAGCTCCCACCCCGCCTATTTTTGGCTTCCGCCCCTGCCCCCGAGCGACGTTGGGAGCCGGCAGGGCAGGGCGGGCTTGGGCCAGGTCACTTGTTGCTGCTGGCAACAGGCTCCCTGCTATCCCCCCAGGTTGCCCGCTCCCCCACCCCCCAAAGCACTGGGTTCGGGGCAATTGCCCCGGTCCATCCTATGGACGGGACGGCTCTGGCTGGAGTACTGTGTCCAGTTCTGGGCAGCACACTTTAGGAAAGATGTGGACAAATTGGAGACATGCCAGAGAAGAGCAACAAAAATTACAAAAAGTTTAGAAAACCTAACCTCTTAGGAAAGGTTTAAAAAACTGGGCACTTTTAGTTTTCAGAAAAGAAGACTGAGGTGGGACCTGAGAACAGTCTTCAAATATGTTAAGGGCTGTTACAAAAAGAATGGTGAACAATTGTTCTGTATCAAGGGAGATTTAGGTTTGATATTAGGAAAAAAATTTCTAACTCTAAGGTTAGTTAAGATCTGGAATAGGCTTCAAAGGGATGTAGTGGAATTCCCATCACTGGAGGTTTTTAAGAACAGGTTGGACAAACACTTGTCAGGGATGGCCTAGGTTTTCTCGATTCTGCTTCAGTGCAGGGGGCTGGACTTGATGACCTCTCAAGGTCCTTTCCAGCTCCACATTTCAAAGATTTGCTGATCATTTAAAACATTTCCATGTGTACTATTATACCAGTTCTGTCCAGAGAGCAAACTACCCCTAGTTGCTGTCTTTTCAAGGTTCTGATAACAATTATATGAGTTAGCTGAATCATTTGCAAATTTGTGCCACTGGTTTGTGTTTTTAGTCACGTATCCTTTAAGAGAATGCCAAAGTTGCAATTAGAGTGCAGGAACGATTTTCCTGCACATTTTTCCTCCACATTTTCATGTCTCTTCCTCCCCACTGATACGTATTTAATATCCTTTCTCTGTGGCCAGTAGGGCAGGGTTCAATCTGTGGTGGACTTCATCTGGGAGCACCACATTTAGGCTGGGCACTTGGAACTGCTCACGGTCTTCTCCCAGAGAACTGAACCACCATGTCTAGCCTTTACTAGCCTAAAGCCTATGATACTTTGCCTGTCTTTGAAGCAGGGTCTTGCACGTGACAGAACTTTGTTTTGGTGCTGCACCACTGTGTTGGTTGCCACTTAGAACAATTTTAGCTCACAGGCCTTCTAAAAAGATTTAATGACTGGGTTAGATGTAGCAGAAAACTTCCAGTATGATTACTTAGCATGTAATTATGATGTCTTAGCATGCCAACCTGTGATTACTCCTCTACCAAAAGGATCAGTTGGTGAACTTTCATCCTAAAATGAATATAACTTTTCTCAGATGTTAACTTGCCTATTTAATGCTACTGATAAACTGAAACTTTGCATGCTCTTATTTACATCCAGGAATATAATCAAAATATACAAGACATATGTTTTTGCAAGTTACACTTTAATGAACGTGTTTCCTTGTCCGAACAACACAGTTTGTTAGCCCAGCATGTATCTTCTGAGCTCTTTCAGAGGTATTTTTCAGATGAATATATAACCATACTATGCATCTCCCCCTTTTTATCTAATTTTGCTCTTCTATGAACAAAAATGTCTAGGTCTCTATTAAATCACAAAAATGTTGATCAAATATTTTACAAAAGCTAGGTGCTAAGGCCAATACTGCAGGTCTAATTCTGCTCTCTCTTACACTGGTATAAGGCTGGATTAACTCCACTGAAATTGCTGATGTAACTGGGAGAGCAGCATTTAACCTAAAGTCTGCTCCAGAGGTGCAAAACAGCCAGGATGCTGTTTTAATAGGGTATCTGGAGAATCCTCTGGTGCGTGTGTGGAGCGCATGTAGTTGCTCTACACTACACAGAGAGAAGGTGTGGCTAAAGCATCACTGTGCTCCCGCTGTCCTCAGTTGCAAGGAGGGCCCCTTGGGGCTATAGAAATGTAGCATGTCTCTGAAACGTCTCTGAGTTACACCAAAGACTAGACTAGCTGGCAAAAAGATTGCTTAAAGACAATGGGAGCTACCACGTGCTCAGCAGCACTTTTGAAAATCAGGCCACTTGATTTGATGCCTAAATATGGATTTAGAAGCCAAACTTTAAACACCCCTTTTTGAAAATATTGGGCTCAGCCAAGTTACGTATAGCTAGATAGCAGTGATTGCAGCAGGAAATGATTTGCATTGTATTGCCAGCTGGGTTTTAAGGAAGCTTCAACTCCATAAAAGGGCAGGTCCTGACACTAGAGCCACACATACATTCAGCAGATGGGGGGATAGTAGCTGCTACCGCGCAGAGGAGACATAACTTGATAGACAATCTGTCAGAACAGTCTGTAGAGCAGGTGTTTCGCAGAAACACTCCCTCGCCTCAGCGAGAAGTTAAATTGAACACAGAATCACACATATGATAGTCATGCTGTACATGTGGAGGTCAAGGTCAGTACTACTGTGGGTTTCTAGCCAAAGGATCCTTCTAGTCAACATAATATTGAGCCAGTCAGTTACCTTTCACTATATAAATCAGTGTCTTGTTCTATTTTCAGGAGTGCTGCTCAATATAGACCTGCTCCACCTCACATTGAAATTGATGGTAGCTTTGCACTGACTTCAATAAAAGCAGAATCAGACCTAATATTATTTTTCCAAGGGAGCAGCACCACTGTCCTGATAGAAGGATTCCTGGTCCATCTTAAACAGAAGATATTTATTAAAGAAAACTACCCATCATAGACACAAACAGATGTCTACAGAGCTTGAGTTCCAGCATTAATATATGGAGCTATACCTATCTCATAGAACTGGAAGGGACCCTGAAAGGTCATTGAATCCAGCCCCCTGCCTTCACTAGCAGGACCAAGTACTAATTTTGCCCCAGACCCCTAGGTGGCCCCACCTCAAGGATTGAACTCACAACCCTGGGTTTAAGCAGGCCAATGCTCAAACCACTTAGCTATCGCTCCCCATTGTATCTCTTTTTGACCAGGCTGCACCCACCTGCTTAGAAATCTATACAGCACACAGAGAGCTCTAGGGTAGGCTTTTCAAAAGTGTTCAGCATTGTTCTAATTGCTCCCATTGAAATCAATGGAAAAACTCCCACTGACTTCAGTGGGAACAATTAGGCCAACAGGGAGTAATTTTTTAAAAGTGACCTCTAGTGGCTGAATGACATACTGCATGTAAACATACTGCAACCATCAGTTAACAAAGCATGAGAGAACGTTATGAAAAGGCACACATTACATTTATCTTGCAAACTGCATATACACATTCCTCTTTTGCCACCTAAGCAAAATAAGGCCATTTACAAGAAGGTGAAATCCATCAGTTTTGGGAATATGATGGTAGTGTGCAATGCAAAAATATATTGCTGATTTAGTTGCCAAGTACTAGTATCCTATCATGACTCCTAAATACCCAGACAAGCTGGTCTGAAACAGCTTTTTGGAACTTCTCAGATCTTGTAACATTGGCTACCAAGGGTAAGTGGAAACAGTTTAAAATAACTGATGTTGAATTATAACTGAAATGTGCATGAATCAGACACCTATTATGGAATTTAAGGGAAGCTATTATATAAAATCGGTCCTAAGCAATTATTTAAAATAGAAGGGCAATGTTTTAAAAGGGTCTGTGTGTTTCTCAAGAAAAATGAATGTTGGATTTAGATATCTAACTACTTGAATTGTAGGTAGCCTGCAAAAATAGATGCTGTTTTTAAAAATCAGGCTCCATCTTTTGTTGTAGGTAAGAATATAGAAGAGTAGCAGAAACTGACCAATGGTATGTTTTTAAAGGTTTCTCTGTATAGTTCCTTAAAAGTTAAAAAAATGTATTTTACCTTAGAAAAATGTCTTCCTCATCTGAGACTTTGCATTGCAGGGTTTATCCTTGATCTGGTTCAGATAAAAACAAGAATGCTCCCAAACTTCACCCTAAACCCACACGTTTCCTTACACTTACTAGTTTTGGAAAAAGAAGAACAGGAGTACTTGTGGCACCTTAGAGACTAACAAATTTATTAGAGCATAAGCTTTCGTGGACTACAGCCGAAGAAGTGGGCTGTAGTCCACGAAAGCTTATGCTCTAATAAATTTGTTAGTCTCTAAGGTGCCACAAGTACTCCTGTTCTTCTTTTTCCAAAACTAGTAAG
>NC_048298.1:64401930-64594817 GCF_013100865.1 Trachemys scripta elegans
TATGTTCCATTCTATATGCATCCGAAGAAGTGGGCTGTAGTCCACGAAAGCTTATGCTCTAATAAATTTGTTAGTCTCTAAGGTGCCACAAGTACTCCTGTTCTTCTTTTTGCGGATACAGACTAACACGGCTGTTACTCTGAAACCTAGTTTTGGAAATTCTGTAGTAGCCACAAGAGAGCCAGTTCTTGTGGTGGTTCCAATGCCAATGGAAGCAGGATATTCCAGATATCTAATGTGACACCTGCTTCCAGCCTATTTCCACAGACCCAAGAAATTGAGAACGGCCATACTGGGTCAGACCAAAGGTCCATCTAGCCCAGTATCCTGTCTTCCAACAGTGGCCAATGCCAGGTGCCCCAGAGGGAATGAAAAGAACAAGTAATCACCAAGTGATCCATCCCCTGTCACCCATTCCTAGCTTCTGGCAAACAGAGGCTAAGGACACCATCCTTGCCCATTCTGGCAAATAGTCATTGATGGACCTATCCTCCATGAATTTATCTAGTTCTTTTTTAGCCCTGTTATAGTCTTGGTCTTTACAACATCCTCTGGCAAAGAGTTCCACGGGTTGACTATGCATTGTGTGAAGAAATACTTTGTTTTGTTTGTTTTAAACCTGCTGCCCATTAATTTCATTGGGTGACCCCTAATTCTTTTGCTATGAGAAGGAGTAAATAACACTTCCTTATTTACTTTCTCCACACCAATCATGATTTTATAGGCCTCTATTATATTCCCCCCCCCAGTTGTCTCTTTTCCAAACTGAAAAGTCCCAATCTTATTAATCTCTCCTCATACGGAAGCTGTTCCATACCTCTAATCATTTTTGTTGTCCTTTTCTGAACCTTTTCCAATTCCAGTATATCTTTTTTGAGATGGAGCGACCACATCTGCACCCAGTGTTCAATATGTGGGTGTATCATGGACTTATATAGAGTCAATATGATATTTTCTGTATTATCTATCCCTTTCTTAATGATTCCCAACTTTCTGTTCGCTTTTTTGACTGCTGTTGCACATTGAGTGGGTGTTTTCAGAGAACTATCCACAATGACTCCAAGATCTCTTTCTTGAGTGGTAACAGCTAATTAAGACCCCCTCATTTTAGACGTATAGTTGGGATTATGTTTTCCAATGTGCATTACTTTGCATTTATCAACATTGAATTTCATTTGCCATTTTGTTGCCCAGTCACCCAGTTTTGAGAGCACCCTTTGTATCTCTTCACAGTCTGCCTGGGATTTAACTACTTGAATAGTTTTGTATCATCTGCAAATTTTGCCACCTCACTGTTTCCCCCTTTTTCCAGATTCTGTGACTTCCTGCAACCTCTGTGACTTCTGCAATAGTCAATGTGGCTGACCCCAGCGCTGCCCGAGCAGCTGACCCTGGAGCCAGCTGCTCAGGTGGTGCTGGGGACAGCTACACTGGCCACTGCTGGAGTGGCTCCGCAGCCAGCTGCACCAGCCGCTGCTGGAGTGGCCCGGGGCCTGTCGCACCGGCTGCTGCTCTGGCGACCCTGTTAAAATCTTTAAGAAATGTCTCTATATCGTTATTCCACGAGGAAGTTCTTCAGGCTCTAAGTGTCCCTGCAGTCCTCTCTTTGCTATTCCTGAACCACACTGGGCTCTTTCCTTTGGATGGTGTTGGATGTGTTTATGTCCCTGGTCTCTCAACTAATGTGTCAAGGACTTTCCATTATTATTCCCTGACAGTCACAGATATCAGCACCAGGGTAGGGGAGGCACTTTGTCTCTCTTGCCTCCCTGAGATGGGCTTAACACTAGTGCAGTGATGAATTTGGGCCTTAATCTCTCCTTTGCTCTGCGAATAGGTCAGAGGGTTTTTAGTGGAACACCACAAACTGATCCTTTCTGCTAGGGCTGATAGTGCAGCCTTCATGGTGCTCCCACCATTTAACAGCTGTGCAGAGAAGGATAAAGTTGCAGGTGCACTCAAGAGCCATGTCAGTGCTAGATTACTAGGCCAACCAATATAGTAGATATTGTTTATTGCTAGATTTGCAATTGAGAATTTATATTTTAACTCATCATTTATTAGAAATTAAACCTTTTAGGATGGGATGGGAGTAGGCTGTGTGAGTTTTTCACTTCTAAGAGATTCATTACAATTAGACCAGTCAGTAGTAACAAAAAGGCAGTACCACACAGAGGCTTATGTGAAATGAATTGGTGGTCTCACTTCAGTTCCTACTGGACAAATATCCACATCACAAAAATTACTAGTATATTGGTCAGCAATTGGCACCTTTGTTTGCAGTCTCAGCAGGAGATCAACTAACAAACTAACTAAATCTTAGTTCTAAGAGACATGGTTCTGACATATTGGCCAGATACTCTGAGGAGGACAACTTGCATGCTCACTGCCTGTTCTATGGGTTAAGAGGTGATTTCACTTTACAAGGCTTTGGTTATGGCAGCAGCATTAATTCACTGAATTGAACTAGAAAAACACAACTTGATTATGGAATACCTATTGATTTTTTTCCAGAAAAACTATTTTGGTGTAAATGAGGGGAGAATAGTTTGGGAGAAAGGAAAAAAGGAATAAAAAGGGAAACTGTGAGAAGAAGAAGAAGAAGACAACAATAATTAGAAGAGAGACAAGCCAGTAGGCCTTGACTTGGGTGAAAGTGATTGAGGGTAAAAGCCTGGCTGTTGAACGGGTGGGAATGATGAGGAACTTGGTTGAGGAGGGTTCCATATATATCTATGGAAAGCAGGGCCGGCTCCAGGCACCAGGCAACCAAGCACATGCTTGGGGCGGCACGGATTTCCACGGGTGGGGGGGGCCTCCGGCGGCGCGGTGCTTGGCGGGGGGGGGAGCTCGGGGGGCAGTGCTTTTTTTTGCTGCTTGGGGCAGCAAAAAAGTTAGAGCCGGCCCTGATGGAAAGTACTTCCATACAGAGAAGGGCACAAATCAAAAAGTCTGGAGAGCAGCCCAAGCCTGGGAGGGAGGTTTTTCCAAAACTTTCCAATTTCAGTGCCTTTTGCTGTTTGCTCATTATTAGTTTGAAAACCGGTTCTGAGACCAAGGTGATTGCATTAAACGAGTGCACCCAGTCCCTGGGTAATCAGCCTGTTTAGGTCACTTTTACTTATCTTTTCAATCTGAGTATTTAGTTCAATCCTGTTTCTGTGACTTATCAGTCAGAATCCTCATTCTGCCAACTTTTCAGGAAGAAAAGGCATTTTATGAAATCCTCCTGTGGTATCTTTTCATTCCATGAACACGGTGTACAGGAAAATAGAATTCAAAATAATATCCTTTGCTTCTATTCTGCTATCTATTAGCGCTAAGTTAACATTTAGACAGTGTCTAAACTATTAGAATGGACTTAGTTTGGATATGTACTGCTGGTTCCACAGGTAACTGCATTTGTTCAGGAGAGACAGTGTGTTTATAGATTTTCTAATTAGAACTTGTATGTAATGTAGAATTGAAAGACATTAAGAGGGAGATATTTCAAAGACACAAAGGGATATCTAAGCCCAGCTCCCACTGAAAGTCAATGGGAATTGGAGACCTAACTCCCAACTATGCCTTTAAAGGTCTCCCCCATGAAATAACAGATGCGCTTCTGTTTGGCAATATGGACTCAGACACTAGTTTGTCAGTATATGCTCAAGTACAATGCAGTTGTTAGATGAGATTCAAGTACAATGAGTTTGTTAGATTAGATTTAAAGATTGAAAATTTGTTAGGACAGTCTCTCTTGTCCATGTCTATGAACCTTAAAAACAATGACTAATTTTCAACATATGCAGCACCGCTGTCGCATTCATCTCCTCTGTATCTTCTCTATGCTTTTTTGGCTGCTCATACCTTGCAAAATTTTCCCCTTGTGAGCAAGCACAGTTTTGTGCTCAGTCGCCTCTTTTTCTGTGTTTCAATGGATTGTAGCTCGTTGCTAGTTAGAAAAACACATCAAAATAAAGGGCCTAAACTTCAGGGAAGATATTACCATTTCTTTTTGCAAAACTGAAATATCACATTTATCCTTGGGTTCCTATTACTATAGCATGGAATTATAACCAAGTTTTTATAATTGGGTCTATAGCTGAAGTTTTATTTATTCCTGTGAGAGAAATACATACAGGATTTAGACAAAAAAGACAATGAAATTGTGGGCCTATTCCTGAATCATAGACTATCAGGGTTGGAAGGGACCTCAGGAGGTCATCTAGTCCAACCCCTTGCTCAAAGCAGGACCAATCCCCAAATAAATCATCCCAGCCAGGGCTTTGTCAAGCCGGGACTTAAAAACCTCTAAGGAAGGAGATTCCACCACTTCCTAGGTAACCCATTCCAGTGCTTCACCACCATCTTAGTGAAAAAGTTTTTCCTAATATCCAACCTAAACCTCCCCCACTGCAACTTGAGACCATTACTCCTTGTTCTGTCATCTGGTACCACTAGATCCATCCTCTTTGGAACCCCCTTTCAGGCAGTTGAAAGCAGCTATCAAATCCCCCCTCGTTCTTCTCTTCTGCAGACTAAATAATCCCAGTTCCCTCAGTATCTCCTCATAAATCATGTGCTCCAGCCCCCTAATAATTTTTGTTGCCCTTCGCTGGACTCTTTCCAATTTTTCCACATCCTTCTTGTAGTGTGGGGCCCAAAACTGGACACAGTACTCCAAATGAGGCCTCACCAATGCTGAATAGAGGGGAATTATCACATCCCTCGATCTGCTGGCAATGTTCCTACTTATACAGCTCAAAATGCCATTAGCCTTTTTGGCAACAAGGGCACACTGTTGACTCATATCCAGCTTCTCATCCACTGTAACCACTAGGTCCTTTTCTGCAGAACTGCTGCCTAGCCACTCGGTCCTTAGTCTGTAGCAGTGCATGGGGATTCTTCCATCCTAAGCGCAGGACTCTGCACTTGTCCTTGTTGAACTTTATCAGATTTCTTTTGGCCCAGTCCTCTAATTTGTCTAGGTCCCTCTGGATCCTATCCCTACTCTCCAGCATATCTATCACTCCTCCCAGTTTAGTGTCATCTGCAAACTTGCTGGGGGTGCAATCCACGCTGTCCTCCAGATCATTAATGAAGATATTGAACAAAACCGGCCCCAGGACCGACCCTTGGGGCACACCGCTTGATACCAGCTGCCAACTAGACATGGAGCCATTGATCACTACCCGTTGAGCTCAATGATCTAGCCAGCTTTCTATCCACCTTAAATCCATTCATCGAGCCCAAACTTCTTTAACTTGCTGGCAAGAATACTGTGGGAGACCGTATCAAAAGCTTTGCTAAAGTCAAGGAATAACATGTCCACTGCTTTCCCCTCATCCACAGAGCCAGTTATCTCATCATAGAAGGCAATTAGGTTAGTCAGGCCTGACTTGTCCCTGGTGAATCCATGCTGACAGTTCCTGATCACTTTCTTCTCCTCTAAGTGCTTCAAAATTGATTCCTGAGGACCTGGTCCATGATTTTTCCAGGGACTGGGGTGAGGCTGACTGGCCTGTAGTTTCCCAGATCCTCCTTCTTCCCTTTTTTAAAGATGGGCACTACATTAGCCTTTTTCCAGTCATCCAGGACCTCCGCCAATCACCATGAGTTTTCAAAGATAAAGTCATTATATATATAGTATTTGTCGGTGGGAGTTCAGGAGAGACATAGAGGTTTTAAGATCATCATAAAGATGGGCAATAGTTTCTCTAAAAGTGCACATATATAATATAAGTACCGGTACTCTTTACTTAAGCAATGAGACATGAATATTTTTAGGTGATTATACTGTATCTTGGATAGTCTTAAAATGCACTAAGATGAAAGCCAAGTGGCTTTAGCCATCCAAGATATGTAGTAATTGTTCTGAAAATACTCTGCCCTTAATGCTCTTATGGAGGGATGGTGGTTGATTTGATTTATTTTATTTTAGGAACTCAGGTTAACAAAAAGCAAGTGAAATAATGCAATGTTCTTTAGTTGGAAATCATAGTTTTTAGAATGAAAACGTGCAGGGTATTTTTTAAGCTTTTATGTAAAAAACTGATAATTTCATACTAAAGATCAGGGGTCAGCAACGTTCGGCACGCGGCTCACCAGGGTAAGCACCCTATTGGGCCGGGCCAGTTTATTTACCTGCTGACGTGGAGGTTCAGCCGATTGCGGCCCCCCACTGGCCATGGTTCGCCATCCCGGGCCAATGGGGGCGGCGGGAAGCCGCGGCCAGCACATCCCTCGGCCCGCGCCGCTTCCCACCACTCCCATTGGCCCGGGACGGCGAACCGTGGCCAGTGGGGTCCGCGATCGGCCGAACCTGCCGCGTCAGTAGGTAAATAAACTGGCCCGGCCCGCCAGGGTGCTTACCCTGGCGAGCCGCGTGCCAAACATTGCCGACCCCTGCTAAAGATTATATATTTTTCTAAATATCTTAAAAAAACTTTTCTAATTCAAACCAATTGTCAGACACCATTTGTTTCATGTTCAGCGCATGTTGCATCATATTGCTTCGTTAAAGGCATTCACTGAAGCTGGTTGAAATTCTTTGAAATTTTGACAGAAATATGATGTGAAAACTTTTGAATTTGACCAGCTCTAACATATTTTTTTGACCAGCTCTAACATATACTAATTTGTAAACCAAAAAATCTGTATGCTACAGTCAGGCTGGAGGAGGAACTCCTTTAGCTCCTCACTTGTGCTGACCAGGAGCTCCAACTGCTTTGTATGGTGGATGCTAAGTAGCTTGTAGACAGTGGTGAAAGTCTGAGCCGCTGGAATTCTGATGGACCAGAAAAGCATTGTTCTAACAGCCTTGGCAAGAAGGTGGCTGGCACATGGAAAAACGCTATCACTTCTATTTTCAGTTTAACCTACATTTTAAACCAACAAAAAACCTTGGGATGAGATTTACCTCCATTTGGAAGAGAAATAGCTGTAACTATAGAGACTCCAAGAAGGAGGCAGGGGAATCTAAGAGGGCCCTGCTCACAATGAACCCTACACATTAGATGTTGGGGATTATTGAGTGCTTCTTCTGGCTAGCTGGTTACTTTATGCCTGATCCTGCCCCACTGAAGTCAATATGAGGTTTACCATTGACTTTAAAGAGTGCAGGATCAAGCCCTTTTGGCTTTAGTCTCCCCATGATGTAACCCTCCAAGACTCAGTCCAATGTTTGAGATAGAAAAAGAGGACAGGCACACAAGAGGTGTGCAGAAGGGTACTGTTTTAGAGGGGAGGGTCTGGATGAGGGTCAGATAGTGAAAAGGAGCAGATAAAGTGGAAGGGAGTGGGGAAAATGGAAACAAGAAATGTTGGCAATAACAGGCTGAATGTCAAAGTGTAATGGGGTTTAGCAACCCCATACTGAGCAAAGGCAGAAGGGAGAGGAGAGTGTCCCTTATGTACAGGCAATCAGGCTCATCACTCCCCCTGCACAGGTGCCAGAACTTCCCATCACAGAGACATGGACCCACAGCTATGACCAATAAGGAAAACAAGCCCATCTATAAATGAGGGCGAACAGAGAAGGGAAGGGAAGTAGAAAAGCCTGGGATAGCAGAGGGCCAGCTAGTTCCAATTCAGGCTGCATCTAAGAAACTCAAAAGGAGATGGTAAGCTCTGGAGTTGAAGAGCTGATAGACTCAATTTAAGCTAAGAATTTATGGATTGGTTGAATTGAAAGGGACCAATTAGGAAAAGCTGAGTCCCTTAGACAGATTGCACCAAGAGCAGCTGACAATGAGTCATTTTGCTTATTTGTTATATCCTCTGTTTTGTCTAGCTGAAGTTGCAGACTAAACAGACTGAGGATATAATAATGTTGTATTTGGTGCACATTCCCCCCCCTCCGCCCGCTCTTGTTCTGTGTCTTCGAGGAGCTGAGCACACTAAGGCAGGGGTTCTCGCAACAAATGTTTTGGTGGCCTCAGAGTGCAGCCACCAACTCTTGCTGGTGGCCGCTGTGACCATTTCCCCTAAAATACTTAATTAAGATGAGGGAAAAAAATAAATAAATATGCACAGATACATGTCCAAATCATTGTAATGTATCTATGTAGGGTTTTTTTTTTTTTTTTTGCAAACTCAATAATAAAAATAGTGTACAGTTTTCTCTATTCTTTAGGGGATCTAAACAGAATAGAAACACACATAAGGTGCTTTAAAAATGGTCTTTTTCTTATTGTTCCTTTTTATTTATTTATTTTTTAGACTTGTTAGCTACTAAGTATGCTGGGAAAAGTGATACTAACAAACACACAAATATCACTTTTCACAGCAGACTCACTCAGCCCTAGCAAGCCCGGGGACAAATTTAAGCCTTCGATGGGGAGGTGGGTACAGAGGCAACAGAGGCCAAGGGCAATGGGGCACTGGGGGAGGCAGCAGGGGGGCAGAGGTGATGGGGGGCGGGGTGAGCTTGGGACCAGAGTCCATCACAACGCAGCCAGGGAATGGAGCCCGAAGGCCACACCCAGGGACAGGGCTTGGGGACAGAGCCCGAAGCTCCATGGCTGGAACCTGTCACCCGAGGGCTGAAGCCCAACCCCACTGACTCCGGGAAGGCAGGGAATTCCCTGGCTGCCTGCTTGTCCAGCTTGTCTCTCTCCAGAGTGGGGCATGGCCCAACCACTCCTGATGGCCCCTGGGGAGGGGCCGCTGCTTTGCGCCCTCCCCCACCCCATCACTGCCCAGGAGGCTGTGGCCGCAAGAAAAGCCCCTGGTGGCCACATTTGAGAAACGCTGTACTAAGGTACTCAATACATGATAAATCCATTTTATCTTTATGGTGTAAGTGCTTTATTTAGATCGGGTTCAGGCCTGAAGTTTTTACTCCTAGGCAAAACATGGGAGTGTTTGCTGCAGTAAGAACAGCAGGATAGGTCTATATCAATACCATAGAGGGGGGCAATGCAATATTACTGTCTTCTAAACCAGAATATAGGCTACATGGTGATTACTAGAGCTGAGTGAATAATCACAAACCACTTGACCAGTTTACCATTCTTTTCTCATTTGCCAGCTGTCCACAGATCACAATGGTACTGGCCCAGCAATTATCTGTGGACAATTATTTTGGCTATTTCCCCTGTGGTAGTAATGACCTTTCACTTTTTTCACCTAACAGCTACCAGATCTTGTTACTGCCAAATAATCTACAGGACATAAAGTTTTGTGCAATTCTATAATTGTGCCACTTGAAAATCATGTACACGGCTGTTGTGGAGCCAGAGAGTGAGGTTTTGTGAATCCCTCAGTCTCCCATATTTCCATTTGTAAGTCATGCAAGACTCAGGAGACCCAGCAACATTGTAGTCTTGTTCCAAGTAGATTAGTGATAGACACATTTCAAAATGCTCTATGATTCAGTTTAACTGAATAGTTCCCCTGAAATATATACACTTAAACCAAACATTTGAGATCTTCTCTTTATGTCCCCCACTTCTGCATATGCTATATTTACTCTCCATACTAAGGCTAACTGGAAAACAACTCAATTTCTGGAAAAAAATGGAGGTTTTGAAATTTGGTTTCATTCTACGTGGGGATGAAACCAAGGCCCTTTGAAACTTTTCCCTAAAAACCAGAGAGAAGAAGATACCCATGCCAGAATAGCCAGTAGCCCCGGGGTTAGAGCACTCACCTGGAATGTGAGGGTTAGCAGAGCAGGGACTTGAACCTCTGACTCCCACATCCCAAGTGAGTGCCCTGGGAAGTGTTTCTTTCTCTCTGGGCTGATTAATATTTAATTATTTATGCAAAGTGAAACAGATCCAACAGCAGAGACTGCGAGAGACTTACCTCAGAATGGCCAATACTGGGATGTGAAAGACCAAGGTTCAAGTCCCTGCTCTAAATCAAGTAGAGTTTGGACTTGAACCAGCACAACCTACAGCTCAGCTGAGTGCCCTAACCACTAGCTTATTCTGCGGGTTCTCTCCACCCCATGGCCTAGAGTTTCCATCTTGGACTTGAGAAACCCTTCTAACATACATTTCCAAGAGCAGTTTTTGTTTCACACAAACAGATCCTACTCCTAATGCCATCTTTCCCTTCCTCCCAAATCTCCCAATTTGCTCCCTGATCATGCTTCATAACCTCTATTCCTTCAAGTGCAATCCCTTTCCCGATCATTCTCTCTGTTTCCGGGACTTTTCACACACTCCCCCACTCCTCCTAGCTCCTAGTTCTAGTGCTGTTCTGAATCCAACAGGCTGCTAGTTTCCCATACCCACTTTGCTTATTTTATCCCAAGTTCATCGTGTAAACTCAGTAGATTTAACACTAGAAGCTGTCTTGAAATTTCACAATCACGTGAGCCTTCCATAGATCAGTGTGCCCCAGAATTGTGTTTTTGACCTTGAAAAGAAGACCCTAGAGATTTGAGGTTCATCCTAGAAGAGGCTGAGTGCCCTCAACTCTTACTGACTTCAGTGGGAGTTTAAGAAACTCAGCACCTCATGGGGACACATAGCACCTTGCAAGATTGGCCCCTGGATGATGGAATTTGGTCCAACCAACTGCCAGACTCACTGAAACTCAGTCATGGATTTTGTGAGATGGCGAAGGAAGGAAAGGCCTGTGTTGGATTAAGAAGTCACTTCTGACTGGTTAGGGATGGGATACTTATCCAAACTGACTCTGACCTTCACAAAGAGTCATATGTGCTTTAGAGACCATATGTGCTCTACAACCAAAATTCTGTATCCAAACACTTGTAAGAAGTCAGATTGGAAATTGAAATCCGAATTCAAACTTTCCCAAAGTTCAGGATGTTCATATTTGGTGTTTGGATTAGGCCTATTATAGAGATAGTTGCACTTCTTGGGTTTGGAGCTTGTCCCATCTCAAATTTGGTTAGATGTTTGGGCAGAGATTCAGCTTGGTTTTCTTTTTTTGCAAGACTCAATCATTCCTTTGCCAAAACCTCACTATTCAGTGCATGGTAACTACCATAAAAGCAAAGAGTAATTATATTAAAATAGAGCATTACCAGAGTAGAATAATTTGCATCCATTCCAATTCTGAAGACAGTATGCAGTCCTTACTGTGTAATTTTACCTGAATAAAGACTAAAGCCAACATTTTCCAACCTGAGTCCCTAAAGCTATCATTTTAAATCTATATTTAGACACCTAAACAAATGAAAGCTGCTGATCATGCACCGCTCCCATTGTTGTCAATGTCAGATGCAGGTGTTCAGCACCTCCGACAATCAGCCCATTTGTTTAGGTGCCTAAATATGGAGCCTAATTTTAGGCATCCAAGTTGAAAAATTTTGGCCAGAGATAGACTTTATGACTGGGACAATTAGCATTATGATTTTTTTCCCTATAGTATTCAGTGTTTTATACTTTTATGAAGAAAGTTGCAGCATTCTGTGCTTAAGTCTACTCCTTTACAGTCCTTGTTATGATATTATAAACACATGATATTAGTGCCTGTTGAATGCTTTGAAATTTTTAATTATCTAATGAAAATGATAACTGAGACCTATTGTACTACTGATTTTTCAGCGGAACTCCAGAAAGAAGTCCATGAGGACGTCTGCTTAAAAATGGAAGGCACAACAGAGCCCCCAAAATGCAATTCAGTGTCATGTATTGTACTTCAAATAGGCTTGTATTTTTTTTAAAGAGAATGCTCATGAAATAAAGTTTCAAAGCTGGAATGTGGACTCAAGTGACAACATCAAATTACCCACCAGCCAACCCCTTTTTCTTTTACTATCTTAGCTCCCATGTGCATTCTGTAGACACTCACAACAATATACTACGTGTCCTCTTGATCTATTTTACATCCATACAGTGGCCCCGATTCCATAAACATTCATCTTCATGACAAACTCAGGTGAGCAGTCCCACTGCTTTGAGTAAATTTATGTAAATTGTTGTAGGATTAGGCCTAATCTTATTAAAAATGGTAAATCAGATGTGAATCAGGCCCAAAACATGTAATGTAAAATAGATTACAAAAATAACAATAACTGACAAAAAAGTCTTATAACAACTCGCTCATTTTGTTTTAAACTTCCTAAAACACGTCAGATGGTCATATGACACATTCATGTATAAATTTTAAAGCAATTTTTTTAAAGGATGGAATAAATCACATGTGATGCAGCTTTTTGTCTTTGTAATAAAGAGCTAGCTAGGTAGGTCATTATGATTTACTTTAGTGCACTGCTAAATCATAGCACAGGACAATACTGAAAAGTGCTACTGTGAACTCTAACAAATAAACAACAAAGCAAAAGCTGTCAACTTAGATTATTAAACAACATTCTGACCCTTTCTAGCCACATTTTATATTATAGCTGTATATAAACACATACAGCATACAGAGGTACACACAGACATATACATCTTAAAACCTTATAACCAGTATTTCCATAGGTTTGGATTCAGTTCATTATACTGAGGATTTTGTGTTTGTTACAGGGAATGTTCCCCATATTGGTATAGTGATACTGCTGCATAAGCAATAGAATGTGTAGGCTCTTTGTTCACTGGGAACAAGCATTCAGGTTATCAGTGAGGTTGTACTATATCGATACCATTTTTCACATGACTCTTTGCCCCTTTGGGTAGATTTTTGAAACGTGCATATCTATGATGAAGTGGATCAGGAGGAGGATCTGAATAATTTCACATTGGTATAAACTACATGAAAGCAGCACCAAAAATTATATTCTTCTTTTTTTGGGAAGTAAATAGCACGAGAGTCTGGTGGATTAAGCCTGTACATAAAGATTTGGGCCCAAAAATGAAACAGAAAAGGGAACACCCAGTCTGAAAATATCACCCAGACTAGCAAAAACACTGAATGTCAGAAAGGCAGCTATCATGGCTGTCTTAAAACTAGTCTTTTTAAGGCATTCTGATTTTGGATTCTGAACAATCCTTTAAATTAACCTCCCACGAGTAATGTCATAGTCCTTAAAATGTGAGTGTGTGCAACAGAGACAGGATTGTTACCAGAGCTCCCAGGACACTGCCTGAAAGGATAAGCTCACCTTTGTGTGGGCACAGATTTTCATAGGCAGTTTTTCCCTTGTCGTCGACATCTATTTGCTTCCAGCTATGGGGGTATTTTCTACCCTTCTTGATCATTACCCTCGGGCCTTGTTTTGTGAGAAAGAGAGAGCTGTTTGCCACCTGGAGGAGCCCTTCCGTGTTGTGGAAGATCCAGCTGGGTGCCTGAGGGCAGTCTATGAAGATGCTGCGGGATGATGCAGCAGAGGACTTGGAGATGCCCAAACACTGGCCAGATCTAACCTGGAGCAGCTTCTCATCCTCTGTCCACCTCCACTGCTGGTTTGGATCAGTCAGATTGCACTTGCCCACAAATGCTGTTTTGCCTCCAACAAGACATTGCCGTTTCTGGACATGGATAATCAGAAACCCTTCTGGAAGATGAAAAACCCATAAAAATACAACAAATCATATTTGGCCCTTAAAAAATAAATCCCAATGACTTAAAAATAAACCTCTTTTTTTCTCTTTCTTTCGGTTTATCTCAGTTTTTCTGACCTGAACCGACAGAAATGATTTTAAAAGCCACAAAAATCACAATTGTTTGGTCTGGGAACTGCAAAGGGCAAGAATGCAACAAACACTTTTTGGTAAAGTTCATCTTGACCTTCTACGTAAAAACAAAAGAAATCAAACTTGAATTAAAAGGATATCGAGGGGGCTATTGACTTTCAGCTCATTTCTGAAAAACCCTCTCCCTCCTCTTCAAATACACGGAAATCCATTAGCCTTTCTTACTGTCACCACAAGTTAAATCCACTGTATCTGACTGCACATTGATTTAAGGAAATCATAGTATTTGGAGGGGGAAGGAGACAGAAAAGGGGACTTTCCAAAATTTATTTGTCTCTCCAGGGCTATCATTTATCTTTTCATTTATCTTTTACAGTTTTATCTTATGACTGATACAAACTCTGTGTAGCTTACACTCCTAAATACATTGACTCCTCTTGTCATTATTTTGTAACCATCCCACTACAGATCAGATTGATTCTTTTATCATCCCAGCTTAAATGTACACATCCAACGTTGAAATGAACAGAAGAAAAATCATTCACTGAAATCAAACTTCCTCAACCCCAAATTCCCCCTTGTTTCAGAGAACAGAATTGGATGGTTCAAAATCAATCTCAGTATCACTTTAATTTTTTTTTAAAAGTCAGTTATTTAGTCAAAGTTTCAGGCTTCACTAGATAAACAAAACATTTTAAAAACAATTCATACGATTTCCTTTGTTATTTCATTCCCCCTTTCTTATGGCACAGGACATAAGATTGTGCTCTAACTAAGTGCCCCAAGAAGCTTCTGCTTTTGTAAGTTTCACAAAGCCTTAATAAGTAATCTGAATCTCTTCTCAAAGGAACCTGGCTCAGGACTCAGCCATTGGATTGTCTAGTCAGAGATCTTTTTTAAAAAATGATGTATATATAACATTCAAGGAGAGAGGGTTTATTTTCCTTTGGCGAGAAATCTAAACAGTACTGGCTTTGTTGGCCCTGCCCTCCCCCCGATCCATCTTGTATAAACTCAGGCTGAGAAGTGGTTCTATTTTCACAGCATTGAATAAGTTTCAAGCAACCCTTGGAGCCCTGGCTAGTGACAGAATGAGAACGGGAATGGAGGGGGGAACCCGGGAGATGCACTTACCTGAGATCTTGAAGGCCAGGCAGGTGAAAATCAGGACATGAAATAAAGGATCCATTTTCCATCTAACAACTCCCCATGCTTCTCTTTAAAAAAAAAAAAAAAAAACAACATACACACACACACAAAATCACCACCTCAGATAAGTGAAGCGAAGGCTAGGAAGGAAATGTGCCTTCACAGGGGAAAAGTCAGTGACGAGCACTTCCTTCTATTCAATAGTTTTGGGGAATTTTATACCACTTTGTCCTTTCATATGATTCTTCAGAGTTTACTGACTCTGATTTATTTTGGAAACATCCAAGCAAAAGAGGGGTAGATTTTGAAACTACCAAGCCACACACACAAACAAAAAGATGTTTCGACATCTGAACAATGTACTAGACTAAAAATATAAGGAAAAGGGATTGTAATTTAATGTAATTGACTGTTCATGAAACATTACACGTCTGCAGGTGATTTGGATTGTACTGAATAAACACATACCAGGCTATCCAGTAAACACCCTACACAGTTTCTGTAATGAAATGTTGTGAGTCCATCAAGCAAATTCACATTATTAAATACAACTTCCAACTCCTCTTTATGAGTTCTGAAAACCATACATGGTGGGAGTGCAAATCTCTGAGTTCTTTACTAAGTCCTTACTCATGTACATTCCCATTATGGGATCAAGTGATGTTGACTTTGCTTCAACATCATCTGATCCATTTTGCCTACATACAGTGAGAATTTGCCTTAACTAAAAGCTGAATAAAAGGCCTCAATGATTTGACCCTCCAAATGGTCAGAAGACAGCATGAAATTAACTAGAGCAGATTGGACTACATTTGCCTTATTGTGGTATTATAATAATAGTAATGGTTAATTATTGTACGCAAAAAAACTCCAGATTCACTAACTATTTTGTATCAAGTGTAGTTTATTGTCAATATGAAGCAAAGTCAACATCATTGAATTAAAAACTGATTTTATCCTAGGTGCAGACCTCCTAGTGTTGTAAGTAGTTATGCTAGATTCACATTTCTTTTAAAGAACAAATCCGTGCAGAAATATAAGGAAACATTCATAGCAGCATTTTTTATACAACTGTTTTTTGTTCCTGTTACAGAACAGTTCATATTTCCAAAGGCATCCATTTCTTAACAGAAGAGATACAACATGTAGACAACATATTCAAAAAATCCCCTTTTAGTAAAAGACAGACAAATATTTAAAATCCTTACCATTTAATATATGCTACAAAGTTTCTTTTAAAAGTAAAATGACATACAATTTACAAATACACTGGATTCAGGTCAGGAGCAGAAGCAGCTTCTAACAGTATAGAGTACAATCAACAGTATAGAGTAAATACATACATATACACTGAATAACAGAGGTTGTGCTCTGTAACTGCTTTATAGGACCTACTGTAAATATACATTAAATAGCTAATAGTATGAAGAACAGATATTTCCATATAAAAGATATAACTGCTTTTGAACAGTTTCAAAAACAAAAGGAGTGTCTTCCCCTTAAATCCATAATTGATCACTTGCAACATTAGCAGCAAGAGTCTTATGTGGCCAATAAATAAGCTCACCACATAATAGGTAATAGCACTTAACAGGTACAGTTTAACAGCTGACAGTCCATTCACAAGACAGAGTTGGCAAATGTTAAAGCATTTATACACTTAGAAAAACATTTCTTCTGTAGAAGTTCCAGTTTCCATCTGACTGCAGCAGTAGTAGTACATACCGTACATACATTCTGTATAGCAGATATTGTTATTACAGAAATAAATCCACCTTTTAGCTATATATATGTGAAATCCACATGTAGCATCAGTACAGTACCTTCTTTAAAAATCATTTTTGGGAAGCTTACAATACATTCATATACAGTAAGGGTCTGGCAATCTTTATATTTTTGCCAAACCATCCACAATCCTTTCACAAGTTGGCTTCAAAGCATCCACTGCAGTAAACTCCTTGAAGAAGTTGCTGGTAGGTAATGAAGCAAATTACCTCAAGAGATTGACATTCTGATCACCCTTCATGGTTTCACTGGACAGCTTCTGCAGAAAGTCTGCTTTCATACAAACTCAGTGCATGGTGCACAAATTCATATTGTTCACTGGTCTGAACCATTCCACCTCTGAAAAGAAAGTACGATAGAATGAAACCTTATTTCTTAA
Source organism: Trachemys scripta elegans (assembly GCF_013100865.1). Taxonomy (NCBI): domain Eukaryota; kingdom Metazoa; phylum Chordata; order Testudines; family Emydidae; genus Trachemys; species Trachemys scripta. The sequence goes on from NC_048298.1 coordinate 64,418,782, forward strand.
AAATCAAACAATCTGCTCTGCTGCTAAGAACCAGAGGACGTGCTTCCATGCTGATAACACTGGTTAAAAAAATAATGCATTAAATAATTTGTGATTGAACTCCTTGTGGGAGAATTGTCTGTCTCCTTCTCTGTTTTACCTGCATTCTGCCATATGTTTCATGTTATAGCAGTCTTGGATGATGACCCAGCACATGTTGTTCATTTTAAGAACACTTTCACTGCAGATTTGACAAAACGCAAAGAAGGTACCAATGTGAGATTTCTAATAATAGCTACAATACTCAACCCAAGGTTTAAGACTCTGAAGTGCCTTCCAAAAATGTGAGATTTCTAAAGATAGCTACAATACTCAACCCAAGATTTAAGAATCTGAAGTGCCTTCCAAAATCTGAGAGGGACGAGGTGTGGAACATGCTTTCAGAAGTCTTAAAAGAGCAATACTCGTATGCGGAAACTACAGAACCAAAACCACCAAAAAAGAAAATCAACCTTCTGCTGGTGGCATCTGATGATAAAAATGAACATGCATCGGGCCGCACTGCTTTGGATCGTTATCAAGCAGGACTGCTCATCAGCATGGACACATGTCCTCTGGAATGGTTGAAGCATGAAGGAACATATGTATCTTTAGCGCATCTGGCATGTAAATATCTTGCAACGCCGGCTACAGTAGTGCCATGCCAACACCTGTTCTCACTTTCAGGTGACATTGTAAACAAGAAGTGGGCAGCATTATCTCCTGTAAATTGTAAACAAACTTGTTTGGCTGAGTGATTGGCTGAACAAGAAGTAGGACTGAGTGGACTTGTAGGCTCTAAAGTTTTACATTGTTTTGCTTTTGAATGCAGTTATTTTTATACATAATTCTATATTTGTAAGTTCAACTTTCATGATAAAGAGATTGCACTACAGTACTTGTATTAGGTGAATTGAAAAATATGATTTCTTTTGTTTTCTACAGTGTAAATATTTGTAATAAAAATAACTATAAAGTGAGCACTGTACACTTTGTATTCTGTGTTTTAATTGAAATAAATATATTTGAAAATGTAGAAAACATCCAAAAAATATTTCAACAACTGGTATTCTATTATTTAACAGTGTGATTAATCATGAAATTAATCATGATTAATTTTTTAATCATGCAATTAATGATTAATTTTTTTAATAGCTTGACAGCCCTACTTGTTATTACACCATGAATATCCAATTCTGACACAACAGGTATAGGAACTATAGGGAACCATATAGCCAGCAGCTAAGCTGTTAAAATCCAAATTTCAAACCCCACACAATTATGGGGAATCTCCATATAAAGCACTTTATACACTGTATTTTAAGCACAACTAAAATTAGATATGTCATAAAAAACTCAGTCACTTGGGGCAGATTCTGAAATCCTTTATACATGTTGAGTTCCGTTCTCCCAGAGTAATCCTATTGATTTTATTGGGGCTGTTGGACGAATGAGGTACTACTCAACATGAGTAAGGCAAGAGAACCTGGACCATAGTGTACACAGATTTCATTCTTCTTCATATCCTAAAAATGTAACCTACAGTGACCCTTAGATCACATGTACAGAGAGCAGCTCTTCCTCTCCTCTTTCTAACGCCTACAATGCATCCTGTCTAAACAGCAGACACAGAAGAAATGTTACAGCAGTGACTCATTTCTGCGCCAACAATGCAACTTAGTTAAACTTGAACATAAAAAAGTGTTCAGTGCAGTCCGTTTGGATCAGTTACCTACACCTAATACAGCTGTGTGATAACTCAGCTGGTGGCATTGCTTTCAGGCCAGATATTGGGATAGAATAATAGAATCATAGACTTTAAGGTCAGAAGGGACCATTATGATCATCTAGTCTGACCTCCTGCACAATGCAGGCCACAGAATCTCACCCACCCACTCCTGTATCAAACCTGTCTGAGCCACTGAAGTCCTCAAATCATGGTTTAAAGACTTCAAGATGAAGTCCCACAGTAGGACCTAAGCTAATATCAGTGTTGAACGTGAGTACAGTGGTAAGGGGGTGCTGTACTAGTGGAGCACTAGCTGAGGCTGTACTGCATTACCAGCGTTGTCTTTCAGATAGAAAATGAAACTAAGGCTTTTTCTGTCACCACTGAGGTCCATCGGCCAGTGCCCCTCCCAGAGTTGGGACCCAGAAGCAGTAGGGGCTATTGCAACTTCAGGGTGTAAAAAGCAACTGCAACTTGGCCATTACAGACACACTCTCACCTCCCTTCCCACGCTTGCACCAAGCCAGCTACTTGGAGTTGATATGTGTGTCTGTCTGGGAGGGAGGATATGGCCTGGGAGGAAAGGAATATGCATTGTGACATACACTTTAAACTGCTTTTGCCAACCCTTCATTGAATTAGCTGATTTCAGTGAGAGGTTTGCATCACGTGGAGTGCAGGATCCGGCATCTTTTAATACAAGGCCTGCTAGGCCACAGAAACTATCAGGTTAACTCATTTTAAAATAATCTATGATTTTTCTAAACAAACAAACAAACAAAAAAGGGAAAAAGGGGGAAAAAGACAGCTGATAGGCAGAAATGGGCAAAGAAATTTTAAAACAATTTATTCAACAAATACCTTCTCTTATTTAGATCTTTGTTGGTTTACAACTTTGAAGTCCTTCTGGTTTCCTCATTGCTATTGGATGGCCAAATAGCCAGTTGCAACTGGCAAGGAGACTCACCCGCTAAACAGGCTCAGGCTTGGCCACTGTGAGCCACACATTTGTGACCTCCAAGCTTGATTATTGCTATCCATTATTCCTAGTAATGAAGCCACGTAGCCTGAAAAGCTCTAGCTGGTAGAAAATGCAGCAGCCCATCTGCTTAGTAACAGAGACTGCCATAAGTACACCACCCTAGGGCTTCTGTCTCTGCACTGGCTCCCCACTGAATATAAAGCACATTTCAAGGTCTCTTGGCTGATATTCTAAGCCCTCCATTGACCCTAGCTACTTATATGATCACCTCTTCCTTAGTGACCATGAACTCCCACAACAGCTACGTTCCACTGGACTCATGATGCTGCTTTCCAGTAGGGGGAGGCTTGAAAGTGGCAGACAGAATTTTCACAAGAGCTGGCCCTAGACTATGGAACTCACTCCCACAAGAGCTAAGAATGACCATATGCCTCACATACACCGCACACAAACACAGCCCTACTAATCAAGCTACTTCTCCAACAGGCTGTAGTAGAAGAAAGAGAGATTGCTATTGTTTCTTTTTGACTTGGGAGCCACTGAGATACTACAGTGATACTACATTATCTGTATAATTATCTAGCTCGAGAGACTCATTTTCCTGTTTGTGAATTATTTGCATCCAATTAGTGAAATTCCAGCTTTACTGATTATTGAAAAACTATCCATAGATTTCTTCAGCAAATAACTCCTGGTATGCAGATCATTTATAAACAGATCATTGGGAATATTTGCCATTCCTGCTTTGTTTCTGTGTGTGGGAGTTATATGTATTATGTGGCATTATTCCAAGTTCGCTGATTGGATGATTTCTGTAACTAACCCAGGAGCTGAGTATCTTTCAAATTGCATATTTGGGTGTAAAAAAAATAAATAAATCACAATTTGTTGTTTTAAATTCCACATCTGCAGTAGTATTGGTGTGTTCTGCAGTAACATTTGTTTTCAGAGACTATATAAGCTTAACATTTGATATATATATATATTTTTTCGCCAATATTCTTGAAAAAAAAAAGCTTGTTCCACTGGAATAGTTACCGAATGGGGGCACAAATACTGTAGAAGTGAGACTGTTTGTTTAAAAATGCACATGGAATATCATGGAAAAGAATATTTTGCTGTACTCTCCCTTGCCACAAGGCCCTTCCCCCTGTGCCTCCTAAGTTCTGGCCCTGCCTCCTCCTCAGCGGCGGCTCCAGACACCAGTGCACCAAGCATGTGCCTGGGGCGGCAAGCCGCGGAGGGGCGGCCTGCCGTTCACTCCAAGGGTGGCAGTCAGGCAGCCTTTGGCGGCATGCCTGTGGGAGGTCCATCGGTCCCGCGGCTTCGGCGACAGTTCGGAGGCGGGACCGGCGGACCTCCCGCAGGCATCCCGCCGAATCCGCGGGACCGGTGGACAGCCCGCAGGCATGCCGCCGAAGGCTGCCTGACTGCCGTGCGTGGGGCGGCAAAAAAGCGAGAGCCACCCCTGCTCCTCCTCTCCCCCATCCAGCCAGGGCTGCAGCTGCTCCTCAGCTCCCACTGCCCTTCGACTGCTCGCAGCTGGTAACAGCCATCAGGGTGGAGGGACCTGGCTCCGGGGTGGGCAGAGACCTTGGGGAGCAGTGACTGTGGGGTTGGGACCAGAAGCCCATGCCAGAGTGGGTCAGTCCAGGCAGCTATGGGGAGTCCAAGACCTTCCAACCTGCCCTGGGCAGTGCGACCCAGCGGGTGGAGACACAGGCTGGGGGCTGCTCTTGGGCCCCCCAGCTCCCCATCTGGGCTTACTCCTGCACTGCTGCTGGCAGTGGCACTGCCACCTTCAGAGCTGGGTGCCCAGCCAGCAGCCACCATTCTCTCCGCTCTGCCTCCAGAGCTGGGTGGCTGGAGAAAGGTGGCTGCTATGGGGTGGCTATAGTCTGCTCTCCCCCACCCCCTCACCAGCGCTGCTCCTGGCTCTCCACCACCAGAGGATCCTCCTACATTGGGGGAATCTTCTGGGTAGCATTATGCCAGTTTAAGGGCCTCTTTAGACCAACTCTGCAACATAAAATAGCCACAGAACATGAGAGACTCTGCCCATAAAACTTGTTAAAATTCTGAAATTATCAACCCAATACAAATGTTACCATAAAATTACAAACAAATTTTTAACAAAAATATTTGAAAAGCTATTTTGTTTTTTACTTTTCTGCCAGGACCTGAATTCAGGGAGAAGACACATAGTACCAAGACAGGTTTCAGGGTGGTAGCCCTATTAGTCTGTATGAGGAGTCCTTGTGGCACCATAGAGACTAACAAATTTATTTGGGCATAAGCTTTCATGGGCTAAAACCCACTTCATCAGATGCATCGGGTTTTAGCCCACAAAAGCTTATGCCCAAATAAATTTGTTAGTCTCTAAGGCGCCACAAGGACGCCTCGTTTTTTTTTGATAGTTCCAAGAGTTGATTACAGTACTAACACCTAAAGCAGCTGTGGTCTTTATCATTAGCACCTAACACAGATTAGCACCTAACATAGTTTAACACTCTTGATGTTAGTGATGTAGGAAACTCTTGCAAGAGAAACACAGAGCCCCAAATTCAGGTCCTGACAGAAAAGTGAAAAAGGAAAGAATTTTTCAAAATATTCTGATTTAAAATGTAGGGTGGGATTTTCAGAAGCATTCTGTGTTGATCTAACTGTGCTCTCATTGAAGTCCATAGAAAAACTCACTTTGGCATCGGTAGGAGGAGAATTAGGCAACTCTGTGTGCTTCTGAAAATCTCCAACATAGTTTTCCTTAATTTTTAAATTGTCTCATGTGTTATGTTAATAATTCAGCAATTTAAACACTTTAATTCACCTTTAAGAATGGTGAATCCTTGAAAGTCCTGACATTTGTATATTTCTTACCCAACTGTGACTGTTTTTTAGACAGAGTGTATGATGTAGGACATATCCTACAAGGAGGCAGAGTATTTCTGTTCTGTGAGGTTAACACATATATCAGATCGGAATGTGGCAAACCAGGATTGAAAATGCCACATTGTGTTCTTTGTCTAACTTACAGTTCCACTGCAACTCACCTATCAACTCGTAGCTGGCAGACAATGCTTAATGCATCTACAACGCCTTCTTCCTTCAACTGGTGACAACCAATGGCAGTAGCAATAAAACATCCAGTTCTTCCTATACCAGCACTGAAAGTAAAATTAAAACAAAGGTGAACAGAGCTGACAGATACCAACCTGCATCCTTAAAAGAAGTTGTTCTGATGTTGGATATATGGACCTGAAAATACTCAACATGCAGAAGAGAGACTCATCAGTGGTTAGGTGCATGACTAACTCATCTTTTCTGCTAGATAGAAAATGAATGCTCACAGAGCTGTAGCAGATAAATAGTTGTGGGTTAGTTTGTGAGGCCCATATGTTTTCACTCTGCACAAAAGTGCCTGGAGGGGCAATGTAATGCAAAACCTCTACAGCTCCAATGGACCTGAGGAGTCCGAGTATTCTCTGCTCCAGTTCAAGTGGAGATGTGGAGTGACCAGAGGAATCTGCCCCCAAAAGGCAGCAGAGGATCTGTATTCCGAAGCCCCATCTCCATGGATCTTGCTCAGTTGGAGAGATTCTGCCACAGTTCTCTCCACACTAGCCATGGCTGTATGCAAGAGCAGTAACCATGCTGCCACCCTCTATCAGCCTCCTGTGGTGCTCTGCAATTCTGCAGCGGGAAGAGGGAGTGAGTGCTGCAACTTGCCATGTTCCTCTCCTTGTTTTCTGTCTGGGGAGAGTGTGGAGGAGAGATGGATAAAGTGAGGCACTAAGTAGTTAAATGATTGTCTGTCTCATTTTATCCATCTGTTTAATGGGTATAATACCAGCTATGTACCTCAGAGGAGTGCTGTGAGGCTTAATTCCATTAGTATCTGTAAAGTGTTCTGAGTGTCTTGGATGAAAGGTTTCAGTATGAGTGTTGTTAGGATTATATTTATGCAGTGCAGAGGAACCCAGTCTCAGACTCCTAGCTATGGAATTAAAGATGGGAGTGTATCTGAGACTCAGGAACCCCAGGAGTCAGCAATATTAAACATATAAGGATGCTAAGCCAAAAAGTGAGGGGATAGTCAGAAGCAAAACTGGTAGTCAGAAATGATGATTTCCTGGGGTGAGTCTGAGATCCATAGCTAACAACCTATATCCTTGAATGCCGATACCATCTGGGCAAATGTGTCCAAAATGGGATAGAGATATTTTATACACAGGGGAAGGCATAGGAACTAGCCTAAACAACCAAGTTACTGCACACACATTCTCCTTTTCAAAATATTGTGAAATCCTTTAAAAATGAGGTGCATAAGTTAAAACTACCAATAGTTCAGCACTTTCACAGCAGATTCCCCTACCTCTAAGACCCTGGTAGCATTACAGGATCTATATTTTCCCACGGATTAACTGTTCTTGGATAAATTCTTCAGTGTATTTGACAAAGGCAAGTTCCCATCTCCCCATCATGAGGCAAATGTAGGTCCTATCTTTTTACCTGACTTTACTGCAGACTATGCAAGCGAAATCTGACACTCCTAGACTATAAGGCCAGAAGGGACCATCAAAATCATGTAGTCTGACCTCCTGCATATGTCAGGTCACAGAACCTCACCCACCCACTCCTGTAATAGACTCTGTAACCTCTGTCTGAGTCACTGACATTCTCAAATCTTGATTTAAACAACTTCAAGGTACAGAGAATCTGTTACTTACCCTATATCCCTCTCACAATATATCAGGGCAATTTTGTGATCTACTTATATAGGTATTTTTAAGACACCTATCACTGCACCCCTGTGGCAGTATATTATGATGTTCTGTATTGCTGTATTGTTTGTTTGTTTTGGCTCTAATAGTAGAGTAGTGTTTATTGCTTTTCGGGAATAATTATGTCAAGGCTTAAATTCTCAGAGACTATTTCCCAGAGCTCCCCATACTCCCCACATTTAGGGCTCTAGGCTTCAGCTGCAGGGAGGGAGTCTCAGGGACTTCAGCCCCACGGGGTGGGAGGTGCCGGGGCTGAGGCCTTCAGCTCCTGTGGAAGGGGAGACACCGGGGCTGGGGGGCTTCTACATTGGCTGCAAAGAGAGTGAATACAGCATTTTTCGGCACCCAAAATGTCAGCATCAGGTTCATCAGCATAGGTAGAGGTAGTTTTATTACCCGGGCAGTTCCTGCACCTTATATATTAATTTGTTGCTTCTTCTGGGGGAAAGAGGATATATTTTGTGTAATTTGTGTATTGCACATTATGGGCCAGATTCTCAGTTGGCATAAATCAGCATAGTTTCATTGACTTAAATGGAGCTAAATCAATTTATGCCCGCTGAGAATCTAGCCCTATGCCTCTATTTTTTCTTTATTTGGTCAATAAAATAAATCTCTTACTTTGTATTTGAAGTCCGTTCATTCAAATATACATTCGGTCCAAGACCGCCTAGAGGCCAAAACACACTAGCTTATTTGGATGTACTAGGCTACATACAAAAGATGGTGAGTGAGTCATAGCCCTGGTCTACACTACGAGTTTACGTCGACTTTAGCAGGGTTAAATTGAATTAAGCCTGGACATGTCCACACGACGAAGCCCTTTCGTTCAACTTAAAGGGCCCTTTAAACCGGTTTCTTTACTCCACCTCCGACGAGGGGATTAGCGCTAAAATCGGCCTTTGCGGGTCAGATTTGGGGTAGTGTGGATGGAATTTGACGTTATTGGCCTCCGGGAGCTATCCCACAGTGCTTCATTGTGACCGCTCTGGACAGCACTCTCAACTCAGATGCACTGACCAAGTAGACAGGAAAAGCCCCACGAACTTTTGAATTTCATTTCCTGTTTGCCCAGCGTGGAGAGCACAGGTGACCACGCAGAGCTCATCAGCACAGGTAACCATGATGGAGTCCCAGGTTCTCAAAAGAGCTCCAGCAAGGACAGAACGGGAGGTACGGGATCTGCTCGCCATATGGGGAGACGAATCAGTGCTAGCTGAACTCCGTAGCAGTAAACGAAATGGCAAAATATTAGAAAAGGTCTCAAACACCATGAAGCACAGAGGCCATAACAGGGATGCATGGCAGTGCCGCGTGAAAATTAAGGAGCTAAGGCAAGCCTACCACAAAGCCAGAGAGGCAAACGGAAGGTCTGGGGCAGAGCCGCAAACATGCTGCTTCTACGCGGAGCTGCATGCCATTCTAGGGGGTGCAGCCACCACTACCCCAACCGTGTGCTTTGACTCCGTCAATGGAGAAACACACAACAGGGAAGCGGAAGATGATGATGATGATGATGAAGACAATGAAGATAGCTCACAGCAAGGAAGCGGAGAAACCGGTTTCCCCAACAGCCAGGATATGTTTATCACCCTGGACCTGGAACCAGTAACCCCCGAACTCACCCAAGGCGTGCTCCCAGACCCTGAGGGCACACAAGGGACCTCTGGTGAGTGTACCTTTGTAAATATCACACATGGTTTAAAAGCAAGCGTGTTTAATGATTAATGATTAATTTGCCCTGGCAATCGCGGCCACTACAGCTACTGGAAAAGTCTGTAACGTGTATGGGATGGAGCGGAAATCCTCCAGGGACATCTCCAGAAAGCTCTACAAATCCTTCATGTACTCCCAAAGCCTTTGCAAAAGGTTTCTGGGGAGGGCTGCCTTATCCCGTCCGCCATGGTAGGACACTTTACCACGCCAGGCCAGTAGCACGTAGTCTGGAATCATTGCATAACAAAGCATGGCAGCGTATGGTCCTGGTGTTTGCTGGCATGCAGACAACATCCATTCCTTATCTCTCTTTGTTATCCTCAGGAGAGTGATATCATTCACGGTCACCTGGTTGAAATGGGGTGATTTTATTAAGGGGGCATTCAGAGGTGCCCGTTCCTGCTCGGCTGAACAGATATGTTCCCCGCTGTTAGCCACGCGGTGGAGGGGGGTGAAGGGATCATCCCAGAGAATTGTGTATGTGTGGGGGGGGTAGTTGGGTTTGTGCTGCATGTTAACCCAGAAACCCCAGCCCCTCCTTTTACATTGCAAACCCATTTTAAATGGCCAACCCAACGGGTCCTTGGTATGGGAAATGAGGGCGCTACTGTTTGAAGCCATTCCCACATGTTATGAGGGTTAAAAAAGCCAAAAAACTGTGGCTTACCATGGCTGTCTGCAAGCCGAATTCTGTTGCCTGGCACAGCATGAGTGATCTCTCACACCAAACTGGCAGGCCCTCAATATAAGAGGGAAAATGCGACCTTGTAACGAAAGCACATGTGCTGTGTAATGTGAACAGCAAAATTTAACGTGAAAGAGTGTACCCATTGTTCTCTAAAATGTGGCTTTTTTAACCACCTCTCCCTTCTCCTCCACCAGCTGCAAATGTTTCTCCTTCACAGAGGCTAGCAAAGATTAGAAGGAGAAAACGGCAGACTTGGGGTGATATGTTCACAGAGCTCCAGATGTCCTCCACACTGAAAGATCACAGCAGAATGTGTGGAGGCAGTCAATGTCAGGCTACAGAAAAGCACAATATGAACGAGAGGAGAGGTGGCAGGCTGAATCGTGGGATGAACAGAGCAAGTGGCGGGCTGAAGATGATAGGTGGCGTCAGCTTGCAGACGGAAGGCAAGAGTCGATGCTCCGGCTGCTGGAGCATCAAACTGATATGCTCCAGCGTATGGTTGAGCTGCAGGAAAGGCAGCAGGAGCAGAAACCGCCGCTACAGCCCCTGTGTAACCAACAGCCCTGCTCCCCAAGTCCCATTGCCTCCTCACCCAGATGCCCAAGAACACGGTGGGGGGGCCTCCGGCCACCCAGTCACTCCACCCCAGATGATTGCCTGAGCATCGGAAGGCTGGCCTTCAATACGTGTTAAAGTTTTAAACTGCAGTGTGTCCTTTTCCTTCCCTCCTCCCCCACCCCTCTCAGGCTACCTTGGCAATTATCCCCCTAGTTGTGTGATGAATTAATAAAGAATGCATGAATGTGAAGTAACAATGACTTTATTGCCTCTGCAAGCGGTGCTTGAAGGGGGGAGGGTGGGGTGGGGTGGTTGGTTTACAGGGAAGTAGAGTGAACTGGGTGAGGGGGGCGGAGGCTTCATCAAGGAGAAACAAACAGAAGTTTCACACCGTAGCCTGACCAGTCACAAAACTCGTTTTCAAAGCTTCTCTGATGCGCCCTGCTGTACTCTTCTAACTGTCCTGGTGTCTGGCTGCGCGTAATCAGCGGCCAGGCGATTTGCCTCAACCTCCCACCCCGCCATAAATGTGTCCCCCTTACTCTCACAGATATTGTGGAGCGCACAGCAAGCAGCAATAGCAATGGGGATATTCTTTTCGCTGAGGTCTGAGCGAGTCAGTAAGCTGCGCCAGCACGCTTTTAAAAGTCCAAATGCACATTCCACCACCATTCGGCACTTGCTCAGCCTGTAGTTGAACAGGTCCTGACTACTGTCCAGGCTGCCTGTGTACGGCTTCATAAGCCATGGCATTAAGGGGTAGGCTGGGTCCCCAAGGATCACGATAGGCATTTCAACATCCCCAACGGTTAGTTTCTGGTCCGGGAAGAAAGTCCCTTCCTACAGCTTTCGAAAGAGACCAGAGTGCCTGAAGACGCGAACATCATGTACCTTTCCCGGCCATCCCATGTTGATGTTGGTGAAACGTCCTTTGTGATCCACCAGGGCTTGCAGCAGCATTGAAAAGTACCCCTTGTGGTTTATGTACTCGGTGGCTTGGTGCTCCGGTGACAAGATAGGGATATGGGTTCCATCTATCGCCCCACCACAGTTTGGGAATCCCATTGCAGCAAAGCCATCCACTATGGCCTGCACGTTTCCCAGAGTCACTATCCTTGATATCACCAGGTCTTTGACTGCCCTGGCAACTTGGATCACAGCAGCCCCCACAGTAGATTTGCCCACTCCAAATTGATTCCCGACTGACCGGTAGCTGTCTGGCGTTGCAAGCTTCCACAGGGCTATCTCCACTCACTTCTCAACTGTGAGGGCTGCTCTCATCCTGGTATTCTGGTGCTTCAGGGCAGGAAAGCAAGTCACAAAGTTCCATGAAAGTGCCCTTACGCATGCGAAAGTTTTGCAGCCACTGGGAATCGTCCCAGACCTGCAACACGATGTGGTCCCACCAGTCTGTGCTTGTTTCCCAGGCCCAGAATCGGCGTTCCATGGCATGAAGCTGCCCCAGTAACACTATGATTTGCACATTGCTGGGGCCCATACCTTGTATGAGGGCTGTGTCCATGTCAATTTCCTCATCATTCTCGTCGCCGCACTGCAATCACCTCATCGGCTGGTCCTGGTTTTGCTTTGGCATTTCCTGGCTCTGCATATACTCCAGGACAATGTGTGTGGTGTTCATAGTGCTCATAATTGCCGTGGTGATCTGAGCGGGCTCCATGATCCCAGTGCTATGGCGTCTGGTCTGAAAAAAGGCGCAAAACTGACGGATGGAGGGAGGGGCGACTGACGACATGGCATACAGGTACAGGGAATTAAAAATCAACAGAGGTGGCTGTGCATCAGGGAGAAACACAAACAACTGTCACACAGAATGGCCCCCCCAAAGATTGAACTCAAAACCCTGGGTTTAGCAGGCCGTTGATTTCACAGAGGGAGGGGGAAGCAAATGAATACATCTATTTTTTACATCTTAAGCTGGCAGCAGACGGTGCAGCATGACTGATAGCCCTTGGCATCTTCTGGGTGCTTGGCAGAAGATACTGTACTACGACTGCTAGCCATCATCGTCAAGACGGTTCAATAGGACTGCCGGCAGGACTGAGTCTCCAGGAGACAAAGCATGTCTGCCCAGGTGCCTCTGATTGAACTGGAATACGACGATGATGGATACCAGTCGTAATACACCATCTACTGCCAAAAGGCAAGGGGCTGCTACTGTGTAGCAATGCAGCCCCACGTCTGCCGGCACCCAGATGACATATGGTGACAGTGAGCTGAGCTGAGCTGAGCGGGCTCCATGCTTGCCGTGGTATGTTGTCTGCACAGGTAACCCAGGTAAAAAGGCTTGAATCGATTGTCTGCCGTTGCTCTGACGGAGGGGGAGGGGCCTGAAGGCATGTACCCAGAACCCCCCGTGACACTGTTTTGCATCATCAGGCATTGGGATCTCAACCCAGAATTCCAATGGGCAGCGGAGACTGCGGGAACTGTGGGATAGCTACCGGAAGTCGACGCTAGCCTCGGTGCTGTGGACGCGGTCCGCCGGCTTCATGCACTTAGAGCATTTTATGTGGGGATACACACAATCGACTGTATAAAACCGATATCTATAAAACCGACTTCTATAAATTCGACCTAATTTCGTAGTGTAGACATACCCATAGACTAGTATAAGATTTGGATGGGCATTTCAAATGACAGAGGAAACTTCTGTACCTTTAAAGTGCAATACTAGTCTGAAAACTGGTTGTATAAAACAAACTTTCTTACTTAGTGGATCTGCTCTCTCTGTGTATTCAGAGTCACATCTGATGATTTAAATGACAAAAATAAATGTGTACTCCTTTTTCTCCTCTTAGCACTACAGAAATAACTCTGCTTCTGGAAGGTGAGATGGATTATATTCTTTCTTACACATAATGCCCTGAGTGGACATGCTATTGAAGCACATGGGACAGCAGCCAGCATTTGTATGTTATTTTTTTCCATTTTACTTTTCAAATGTATTTTTTTTTGCGATTTTGATAATAATTTAAAAACCTAAAAAGATTTTTATAGCCTTTCTGCGCCAGGTTGAGGGTCATGTTTTGTCCTCTGGTGAGCATGCAGTGCTGCCACTTGAAATAAATGAGAGCTGCCATATGTATCCCACGCAAACAGCCCCAAATTTGAAAGTTTTGTGAGATCTGGATACCTCTAGCCCATAAATCAGAAGATTAAAATGTGGGAAAGTATGTTGCTAGAAGAGGGAGTATGACACTGTCACTACAGCATCATGTTCATTTTATTAGGGACACTGTGATTTCAGACCCCCCACCATGTTATTTACCTCCGAATGACACCAAATTCCATTGTGCCCCTCCTCATGAAAAAGCATTACTGCATATATGGGAACCTAGACGTTCATACATAGATTTGTGGATTGCTTAAGAAAACAAAACAAAATAGTAAAGAGAGATGGGCAAAATTGGGGTGCTTATGGTTTTGGAAAATCTCCTTGGATTTGGTTTGGCATAATGAGGGGTTGTTCAAATCTCTGGATCCCATTTATCCAAACCCAGAAATGTTGAGCTAGTAGAGGTAGTTTGAGAAGAAAAATTCTGGTTTTGACCTATGTCTAGCAAAAAATGCTTTATATCACCATGATTATAAGAGAAAACAAGCAGGAAATATTTTTTTTCGAGGTTGCTTCATCTCCTAACACCTTTTTCAAGTAATATAACAAATTTGAAATCGTCTACTACTATTTCATGATGTTCAATTTCGTTCACTACAGTACACAGAGTAAAATGATAGATGATTAACAGAACTGACTGAATTCTGATGAACAAAATGGGCAGCATTAGGTTCACTATGATTTGTGGGGTAACACTATTTATGATTTGTGAGTATTCAGCCAACTGCCAAGCAGCTGTGAAAATGTTCACAAACCCCGGAATGATCATGAATTTTAGCACTAATGTGTATTCATCTGAAAAATTTTACCTCAAGTTTGTGATTCATTATTCTCCCTTTAAAAAAGTTTCAGGCATCCAATTATGGGGCAGAACATGTGACTAATCATACAACATGAATAATGGACAACAAATAGCTAAAGTGAACAGTGTACAATATGGAACACAGACTGAAAACTATTCCTCACAACTGTCTTTCAAACCCTTACCTAATTCATTAGCAGAAATCAGGATTGGTCCAGGAACTATTCACTACCAAAATATGGCTAAATTTCTAAAAAGACATAATCAATGCAAACTAACAGTTCAACCAGAATTTAGTAAAAGCATTGTGGAACTTTCTCTTAACCACTTCCAGAACGACCCTATTTGAAGAGGAAAGGGCCTTGTGATCTGAGGGCCTTTTCTGTAGTCAGCGGTGCTGGAGCCATTTTTATAGTGGGGGTGCTGAAGGTGGAAACCATGTATTTGGGTTATTATTACTACTACAAGCCAGGGGGCACAGCAGCACCCAATGCTCCCCTAGTTCCAGCACCTATGTCTGTAGCCCTACTATAAGAATTCCAAGCCATTGTGTTTTGCAGTAATTCTTTTAAGAAAACTGTAGTAGATTACCTGCAGTGCACAATTACAGGCCCTCTGCCAGCTGATGCCATCCTGTCCTCTTCCACATCCAGCATAAGCTGCAAAAGAGGCTGAGCACTATCTGGGGTTTTGTGGTCCGGCCAGGATGTGTACCAATAGTGTTTCACATTTTGGGACTGACTCCCTTGCTGGAAATAATGTAAAGATATCACTTATACACTTGTGAAGAACAATTTTGCAATTAATATATTAAATATAATATTAATATAATATTAATATAATCTTAATATATTAAACTTTAGACACAAGCATGTATGAAGGCAGAATTTGGCCCATTTACATACATTATCAAACCGAATACCAGTGATTATTTGGGGAATCCAACTGCTGATAAATTGCATACCTTGATATGGTGAAACAAGAAACTCTTTTCTGCTCCTATTTACACCAGATGGTTAGGGTCACCATAAGTCCTTATCAGCTGGGGATTGCCAGAGTGTAATGCACTCTGGCCAGACCTTCTCTCTGCTCTCTGCACAGTGGGATGTGAACAGAGGGGCTGGCATAGAAGGAGGAGTGCAGCAATGGGAGTGGAGTAAGGCCAGAGAATTTGGCCTTTAAATTGTATTCATATTCTTGACATTGTTTAATTTGTCCACTATCTGCTAAAAGACCTTATCATAAATACCAAGTAGGTCTTACATTAGAATTACAATACCCTAGACATATGAACACAGGAACTACCTTATTGGATTAGACTAGTAGCCCATCTTGTCCAGCATTCTGTTCCTAACAGTGGCTACTACCAGATGCTTCAGAAGCAGATGAAGGAACCTTATTGTGGACAATTATGGAATAACTTGCTTATAGGAGGAGTTTCTTCCTAACTCCAGACAGGTACTGTTTGGCTTATGCCCTGAAGCATCAAGATTATATCGCTTATATTTTTATCTTATCTAATGAACTCTGGGTGTTCTCATCATCCATATAAATATCTAATCCTTCTCTGAATCCTGTTAAATCCTGGGCCCCCGACTCTCACTTAAACTAAATTCCCTTTACATTGCTCTTAGGGTTGCCAGGTGCCCAGTTTTCGACTGGAAAGTCCGGTCAAAAAGGGGACCTGGCAGTGTTCAGTCAGATGTACTGACTGGACACCAAAAGCCCACTTATTGCAGGGCAGGGGTGCCAGGTCATTAAACTGCACCAGCCCCTACTCAGCCAGGGCTGCATCCTGCCTGCAGGCAGGCTCCTTGTCAGGCTGCAGTAGCTCCGGTCCCAGCCCCAAGCAGAGGGACCCAGTTGGGGGTGGGGGAAGGGAGGTGGAGACGATCCAGCTAGCGACAGGAAGAGGGGGGAAGAGGAGTGAGTATTGGGGGTGGGGTCTTGGGGAAGAGATGAGCAGGGGTGGGGCCTCGAGTGAAGTGGCGGGGAAGGGGCAGGGCCTCAAGGGAAGAGGCAGAGAAGGGGTGAGTCCTCAAGGGTCTGGATACCAGCAATTAGAAAGGTGACAACCCTAATTGCTCTGACAGTGTAAAGGGGCCTTAAAGTGAGTGTAACTTGACTGGGTGTAACTTTAAGGCCCCTTTACACTGCCAGAGTGATGTAAAATGGCCTTAGTATAAATGCTTCAGGCCCTAGATCTCAATTATACCTTGTGGCAGTGAGTTCCATAGGTTAGTTATGAATAGTGGAAAACCATGCCCCTTTTCAGTTTTAAATGTATTGCCTTTCAATTTCATTGAATATTCAACAGTGAAGTATTATACATATTGGAACATTTCCCCATAACAGCCATAGATCATTACCTTTAATGTAAGGTTGCGGACAGTATAGTTCTCACACTCTTGCACATCGTTAACGAGGACTTCAACTTTCCCATAGATCCCTCTTTTTTCTGGCCAATAGAGCACACATTTCTGAAAAGGAAATATCAGTGTGAATCTGGAAACTAATTACTTGATGCATGGGCAGGTGAAGCTTCCCCTTGGGGAGGCTAGCCCCCTGCCCGCCTCTTCCGGCCGAGGCCCCACCCTCACATGCTGCTCTCAGCCCCCCACCACATGGCCCTGACCAGGGCATGGGACTGAGAGCTTGGCCCCTCTCCCTGCCATGGCCCCGGGGTGGGGGGAGGCCTGAGAGCTTGACTGGGGTCATGGGGGGTAGCGGAGCTGAGAGCTTGGCCCCAGCCAGGGTCAAGCACTCAGCCTTGGCTGGGACTGCGGCAGAGTTCTAGACCCTGGCTGGAGCCCTGAGCCCCTCCCCCATTCCACCCCTTCTGCCCACAGCCTTGCCCATGGCCCCACCCCATTCCACCCCTTCCCCTGTGGCCCCGCCCTATTCCACACATGGCCCCGGCCCCGTTCCGCCCCCCACTCCACATCTTTCCCCCCGAAGCTCCGCCTGCCCCCCACTCGCTGCTCCTCCTCCCGCACTGCCCTGAGACCGGAAAAGCTCTGTGCCCCTGCTGCAGCTCCAGAGTGGTGGTGGTGAGTAAGAGCTCCTCCAGCCTGGGGGGCATGGCGGGGGAGATTTTTCAGGGGGCCCCAAATCTGCCATGCCTCGCCCCCCCCCCCCAGCAACATGAGGTTTGGGGAGGCTTAGCTTCCTCTGTCCTCCATTATATGCCACCTATGACTTGATGATACTGATATCAGATTCTTATCAGAACAGTATCTGTCTGAAAAGCACATATTGAAGCAATCAAGGTGATATTCACATATTGTGAAAGTCAGAAACATTCATGAGTAACAGGTTGCAGGCATCCTGATGAATGTTTTAGGGTCTAAGTTTTAGAATATGCCGAGCAGCCACAAATCCAGTTAAAGCATCTGCGTAAATCAGGCCCAATCTGTCTCAAGTTGGGCATTCAAAAACAGAAGTATCCAAAATCAGAGGCTATTTTTGAAAACTAGCCTTTAAAATCTTAATCCATTATACTGAACACTTGGAATAGTATTTTATACTTAAAAATTCAACTAAGTTTGACTGAAGAAAAATATTTTACACAAAAGATAAATTCAAAATCCAAGTTGGATTTTTGCAGGTACATTTTTATAAATGTACAGAGTGAAATCCTGAAGCCATTACTTGGTTTCTCTTCAGGCAAAAGTCCTAAATGGAACTTTTGCCTGTGTGAGGACTGAAACTGAGTAAAGGACTCAGAATTTCTCCCACTCCTACATAAGAATTGTATCCCTGGGCCCTGATGAACCAAAGCACCTAAACACAGACTTAAATCCATGCTTAAGCGCTTTGATAAACTGAAGCCTAAGAAAGAAGCGTCTATTCAATTTCTGAGCTGCAATGAAGATAAAAAGGTTATTCTCTTGCCTAAAATGCTTGAGTAAACCTATAAATATACAGCATTCTTATTGAACTAGTAAAGTGATATTCTCTTCCAGAAATGTACTTGCCAAGCATCTGTTCAAAGGCAGATGCAGAAACAGATAGTACTAACAATTCAAACTCTCCGGTGGAATACCATGTTTACCTGTAGCATAGCTACTATTCATTTCAAATACAGATCACATGAAATTTACAAAAAACATTTTAGTATCCAATACACAGAAAAAACCCTGAACCATAGAACAAACTATCCTACACCCATAGAAACCCACACGAGGAACTTTTTCTACTGTCACCAGCAACTCCTGATTCAAAGAACAATGTATATTCAGATAGCTGCTACTTAACAGCCCTCATTGCACAGCAAAATAAAATCATTGCTTTAATATCCTTCATTACCATGAAACACAATCTGTAGTATATACTGCTAAAACTGGAAAAAAATCAGTATAGTTCAATTTAAACATTGCAGTGAAATGCAAGACTTGACCATCAGGTAAGATCTTTAAATTTCTGGTGTACCTTATAACTCAATAGGTCATTGAGCTGAATGGAAACACTCTGGAGCATAAACGTTCTTCTAAAAAGAAATGCTCATTACCTTAATAATGTGAGATGTGTGGAAAGCACACTTTTTGTAACTGAAATTGCACTGAGTAATTTGACTGGTTTCATTCAAAGAAGAATCATCAGTTGCACTGTAAGACTTGCAGAGCTACCATACCTCTTAAATACTCTGTCTCTCTGAAGATGCCAAGAATGGCAAGAAAACACCCTAATAAATTTATAAGAAAAAAACGTTCAAAAGTTCAGCAGCCACACCATGTGACACATGGCCACTATCAACTATGCGATCTGAAAAGCATGCCCCTCCCTGGGAGTTTAGTTTTCATTGTTAATATGGGAAACAAAGTCTAAATATGCAGTTGCACCCTGACTATCAACAATGGCGCAGTCAGCTTCTGAACCTTCTTGATAAATGAGAATACTGTGTGCTACTCTCCAAAGACTTCAGGAACTCCTTATAAGTGTTTTTCTTGACTCTTTACCAGCACAGTAATTGGCAGCTTGCACTCTGTGGACAATGCAATTGGATTGTTAATTAAAACAATCCTCGGTTAATATCTCATCTACATTTAGTAAAATACAATGGCTTAATTTTAACAGTCTCCATGTCAGTTTTGAAAATACTCCTTGTCATGGTGGTAACAAAAGAGACCTGAAAACAGAGCTAGGATCAAATGGTTCAGGCACTTCCAAAAGTCAGATAACAGAGAAATGAACATATTTTGGAATGTATTGCAACAAATGGATGATATAGAAAACAAGAGGGGACAGAGATTGTCTTCAGACAATCTTGCAGAAACTCCACAGGTATACAAACATGAAAGAAGGAAATTGCCCGATGCCTACAATTGCACATGGCAAGAAAACTGGACCACAAGTTTTCATAGTACTCATCTTGATTAGGACAAGTATTTTTGAAAGCTGTTCGAAAACCACCCACTGGGTCATTCAAACAACTTCATAATCTTATTTCCGTGCAGAGAAAACTCTTAGTGTATTGGATATGGCTACTGTGTTTGTATACAGGGAGAGAGAGGAGTTCTCTGGTCCTTAATTGAGGTATAAAACGCTACGGAGCCCATCACTTTTCCTAGTGATATTGTATCTGCTCCCTGCCATTCATATTGGCCCCTTTTTAATTTTCCTTTATAGGCGCCCACCTAATTAAATGCTTTCTAAACATATGCCTGGGAATGAGTGGGTCTTGCAGTCATCACGTTAATAATTACAGGTGAGATTTTCAAAAGTGTCTAAGATTTCTAGAAACACAAGTGCCATTGACTTTCCATAGGACTGGTGCTCCTAATTCTCTTAAAAAGCAACAGAGGGTCCTGTGGCACCTTTGAGACTAACAGAAGTACTGGGAGCATAAGCTTTCGTGGGTCAGAACCTCACTTCTTCAGATGTCTTGCATCCTAGCTCTGTCTTGCATCTGAAGAAGTGAGGTTCTGACCCACGAAAGCTTATGCTCCCAGTACTTCTGTTAGTCTCAAAAGTGCCACAGGACCCTCTGTTGCTTTTTACAGATTCAGACTAACACGGCTACCCCTCTGATACTAATTCTCTTAGGCACTTCTGAAAATCTCCCCCTATTTTCAGTCCACTCCTGCAGTACTTATACATGGTGGGAGACTCAGAGCTTTAAAACTAGTTCTATACCTTTCCTCCTTTTCCCACCCTCTCACTCACAACCTTTATATGTATTTCTGATAGAAGCAGCTTCTTAAAACCAACTTAAATTATGATAAACACAAAAGGTGCAACAAATACATATAGAGTAATATGGGCCAAATTATCTGCTGGAATAACTGCACTGAAGTCAATGGTGGCATGATAACAGCAGAAACTTTGTCTCTATATTGTTAAGTGTGGGCCTGATTCTGCCTCTGTTACTCATGTAAAGTAGCACCTTATGCCACAAGATGTCCCAGGGAGTGATGTCACATGAATAAGGCTGACAGAAACTGGCCCTAAGGAAGCCTGGGTTGGCTGTACATGGTATGTAGTGGGGAAAAATACTTCATTGACAGAACAAGCAGTTCTTAATAAAACCCCACATTTGTGCTGTAATATGCATAGCCTGGATCACCCACCACAAGCAGTAATGAAGACTCCTGAAAGCTTCTGAACCCTGACTTTTCACAGCCGAAATGTTCACGTTCAGCATAATGTTATTCAGCACAGGAGGAATGGGGCCTACATACAAGATTTGCATATTGGAAGGCTGAAAGAGATGGGGGATGCTGCTTTTGAACATCTGTGTGTTTTATAAACAAACCTCCCTGAAAATGATGGGTATGCTTCAGAGAACAAAGGGGCAAAAAATTACAATGCTATTTTGCCAGATAGCAGCTATTTTGTCTTCTTTGCAGGCAGTAAATATTTTACTAAAAAAAGTTAATATATTGTTTTCTTCTCTTTAGTAAGTAAAATCCCGAACAATTCAGTTTACAATCATCAGGCAGTTCTTAACATTTCTTCCTAGAGTTGTTCATTAGAATGTCAGAACAGTTCATGTAAACACAGACCTTCTCCAAGTAGCCTGGGAACACTAAAGATGTCTCACCCTCTTTTATTAGGAGGAAATTACTACTGTCAGTCCACAACAATGCTGATAAACACTAGTGTGGCAGGCCTGAGCAATTCAGGTAAACACAGGGTTTCCTGATATGTTGGAAACCATTAGACATGTCTTTCAAGTCATTCTTCTCACACAGTGTTAGAAGTAAGTGTTTAAAAATTCAGTATTTCCTTAGTTGAATATTTGTTATTCTGTTATTGGGGCGAGTTTTCAAAAGTATTCTGATAATGAAAGTTATCCAGACATTGGTTTGGCTGGTCTACAGTATCAAAATGGGGCCTGGTGTGGAAATGTGGGATATTTACAGCACAGATCTATGTTATGTAGCTTTCCTGTTTGATATGCTATAAACATAGTATGCTCAGCTCCAAACTCAGAGAGAAAAAGGGCCAGATTGGGGGAGTACATGTAGAAGGGAAGGTATAATCAGCATTCTTCCCACCTGTATCCCCTCCACCAGAGACCAGCCACAATTAAAGGCCCCGCACTCTCAGGGTGAAATTCACTCCATACAGAAGGCCTGTGCACCACTTATGTCTCATTTAAGCCTTTAAAATAGGATTAAATAGAATTTAAGTGATGCATATACTTTGTGCTGGTCCTCTACACAAAGGTGATTTTCACCCGCAGTACCTTAAGCAGTTGATTGGTGTTCTTGTACCATGATGGAGAACCTGACATCAATTTGTACAAATATTAAATAAAGATAAAATAGGTAGGTGGGAGTCCATCCAAAAGTCACAGAAAATATAACAGGCCTTATCTGGCCTTAGCAATTAATGAGCAATGGTCACATATTCTCAGTGTTAATGTAAGGAACTATATATTTTCATACTGGCTAGATGTGACGCTACTATTGACTAAATGCTCCCAAAATGTATTTCTCAACATGAACTAGGTTGTTTTGTAAAACCTGGGATGGATTCTTTAGGAGTTGTCTTTGTTTGTTCCAAAGTGCAGGTCTGGAACTTGGAGGTGGAATCTTCCCTGGACATTACAGCATCCAAAAGAAGAAAATATTTTATATATATAATAAAAATTTAACAGGTAATGATCCCAAATGTACAAATGCTATCTAACAATATATGGAGTGTTTCTCATAATGACCACCCCTCAGCCTCCATGAATATGCTGGGATATGCTCTATACATCTCTTGAGATTGCTATATAATGCTATATCTAATTATCTATCTTAGGTTTTTCCATAATGACCATCACCATAACATTTAAGAGCTGGTTATCTGCTGGTATCATATCTACTATGAGGTTCTTTCTACAAAGGACCTTATATACTGTGAGATGTATAGCCAGCCTCATTTACAATACAACCACTGGAGTAATTTCTTGATTTAGCCAGTTGATATCATACCTCATTTTTTTCTTTCAGCTTTGTGATCATAACAATGACAGGGCTGTCTTCCTGCCAAACCATCTGCCAGAAATCATTCACGGTATTAATCATGGGACCCTGAGTTGCAATGAAGGACTTCTCCTTGCCACCGTAACCCTGGTTTAGAAACAGACACAGAAGTATTTGATTTAAAGTCATGCCATGCACAGAGACCTTAGGTGAAAGTTCCAAAGAAAGAAATGGGAATCTAGACCACAAGATAAATTAAAACTGAAAGCCTGCATGGCCTGGTACAGCTGGTCAAAAATTGTCCAGTGGAAGAGTTTTCTGTTGGAAAATTCTAATTTGATGTAACCAAAATATTCCACTGCAATGTGCTGATTTTGTTGAAACTTCCCTGCCTGCCTGGTTTCCTGCCAGCCTGCCCAGCTCCCTGGTTTCCTGGCCTGCCTGCTTGGCTGCCCAACTTGTCAAGTTCCTTGTTTGGTGGGCAGGTGGGCTTCCTGGCTCCCTGGTAGTTGGCTCTCCATCTGCCCAACTTGTTGGCTCCATGCCTGGTATCTGGGCTGCCTCTCTCTGCTTGGCTCCATAGTGGCTGGCTCCCTCGTTGCCTGACAACTTGGCTGCCCAACTCCCAGACTGCTTGGTCACCTTGCTGGGCAAATGGTGAGCTTCTCTGTTTCCCAGTCCCTAAACAGATTGTTCCATTTCACATGAAATTCCTCAAAGTAAATATTTTGTGCTGATGTAGAATGAAACAAAATGAAACATTGACACTGCAGAATTTCCCATGAAATGGAAATTCCCTTTTCTGGCCAGCTCTACCTGTTAGTTAGTATTTCTGCCATATTCAAAGGATGATTATGTTAGCAACAGGCCATAAAAAACAAATGAGAGAACAGAATAGAAATATGAAACTAAATAGTACCATGAAGATTTATGAAGGGAAAAGAGATTTTGAATACATAAATCCTTACAGACTCAGAAGCTCCAATTTATATTTGCTAAGTAGAAAATGCCTCTGAGACCTTATATGTGGGACATTCTATCAGGATAGCGCGAACCTTGAGAGACACTGAAAATTATAAGCAAGCAAAGGAAAGAAGGAGTGAATGCGGAAATGAATGAGTCATGCCTGTATTCATCTTTATCATGTGAAAAGGAAAACTTGTGAACTTGTACACTGAACTTGGGACCAGCACTAAAGAAGGAGTTCTTTTGACCTTGTTGGCCAGAGAAGGCTGTGGCAACCTCAAAAAGGAATGAATTATTAAAGAATAAAATGATTGGCAGAGCCAGAGATTGTAACTTTGTTTCTCTCTTCAGTGAAACCATCTCCACAACCGCAGGGACAATGGAGCAATCCATTGACTTACCCATTACACAGAACAATGCGGCCGATCCTCAGCTGGTATAAATTATCATAGCTGTATTGAGTGATATGCCCCAACATCTCTTGTCAATGACAGGTGTATCAGAATGTTCAGACAGTCAAGAATACTGAAGTGTCTAAGGTGCTTTACAATATACTGTAAGTTCGTGTGAAATTTAATTTACTCACCGTTACATTTTTTTGAAATCATTGACAATGTTACCAGTGTCAGCAATATGAAACACCATGGTACTTCATCCCCTGGAGGGAATGAATACCTCACATGACTCAATACATGTCCTAATTTCTCTCACTGATTTAAAAGCAGTATTGATGCTCTTTAAATGGAAGCATTCTCCTTAACTATAATGATGTCTGTGATGCAAAGCCTTGACAGTACAGATGTAAAGTGAGGAATGGGTGTATGTGTGTATATATATATATATATATATATATATATATATATATATATATATATATATATATATATGTGTGTGTGTGTGTATATATTTATGTATTGCTATTTTAAAAAAGCAGAATTACTTCTTTTATGGAGTAGAATGGAGTGAGGTTCTGGAACAACTTCCCATTAGGAGTAGTGGGGGCAAACAACCTAACTAGTTTTAAGATGCAGCTTGATGCTAAATTTATGAATGGGATTATATAGTGGGGCTGGCTGCAACAGGAGTGGACTGGACTTGAGGACAGGAGGTCCCTTCCAGAGCTATGTCCTATATAACTATAGGTTAAACACGTACATAACTCTTGGGTGCTTTATTATAAACACCCCATTGGGACCACTTTATCTCACCAATAGTGAGAGAGAGGTAGGGTAGACTTTATCCTTATATCATACGAGGTGAAGTCGACAGAAATAAAAGGAGAGTGGAGCCCTAACAGAATCAACTATTCAGCTGGAAAACAGAATACTGTCTCAGGAGCACACAAAGAATGCATGTTTACTTACCCTAATGTAGTTAGCATTTATGTAGGTGCTCAAGGAGTCAGCTGGATTCTTTGGTTTCAAACACACTCTGCTTAGCGGATCTAAGAGGTCAGAAAAGATGGAAATTGAAAAGAAAATCACAAAGAGAAGATTTCTACTGAGAATTGCAGAAGTAAATCAAAGACTAGTTGGAGCAAAATAATCTACCATTATCTCGGTGCTGCATTTTGCATTTTTGGTAAAATTCACTCCTGTATGGTGTACAAAATACCTAAACATCCTGTAAGTCCAATTAACACCTGTGTTCTGAGGGCTTAAGTGAGCCTTAAATCAGGCAAAGGCATTGTGTTGATCCTTCTGCACAGGGTGAATTGTCTTTTTGTATAAAAGGAATGTTCACTGTAACTCAACATACAAACATTCCATTTGAATAGGTGTCTTGTATCTGGAGAAATGTATAGCCAAACTATAAGAATGTTTTCCTTCAATTGCCTATTATTTTGGGGCAACTCCTATTCCCAACTTCCTCCATGGCCTTGGAGGGTCCTAGCTGGCCTGGGACAGAAGCAATTCTGTTGAGCACAGGGCTGATGGGATGCTAAGTCCCTAAACAGGGAATTTTAAATCTCTTGTGCACCATGGAGCTGTGCTCATGGGGAATCTCTTCACCCTAGGGGGTTTGAACTGGGGCCAGAAATTTCTCAGTTACATAGATCTACTCAACAGTCCTCTCACAAAAAGACACAGGGAGGAGGGTGCATAGGAACACACACTGTAACTGCCTAGCAGCTACTACGTTACCCTTCTCCACTCATTTTCTACAAAACTGTAGTCCCTTCAACCAAATCAAACGGAAACCGTGTTCTCTCACATCTGGGGTGAAAAAAAGGAAACTTTTCTCTGGCAGATTGTTTAGACAAATAAAATAAAAAAAGCAGCTGTTTGAAGTTACCATATCTACTCTGTTGGAAATAGTCCCTGGAGAGATGATTAGTGGGTGGAGTCCAAGGGAGGTGTACAAAGGTGTATGCATGTTGAATTGTGGAACCAGCACATTTATGTTATTTTATCTGTTGGTAAAATCTAGTATTCTCACAGCATTGCATTTGGGGTTATAGTCTATATCTTCGTATAGAACAAAAGGGACAGTGGGCCTGATCCCGTACATGCTATATGCTTATCTCCCATTGAAATCAATGGGAATCCGTTGCTTGGAGCCACAGCAGGGTTTAGGACCATGTTTTATAAAATATACTTCTCAGTATATGAAACTGCATTTATGTCCTTCAGTTCAGGCTACAGTACAAGCAGGAAGGCTTTCTCATTTCGGTGCTCGGAGAGTAAAATGAACCCTAGTTAGCCTGTGTTAAAAATGTCTCTGTGTGCCTTCCCAAACCTCTTCACGTAGAGATTTTTTTTTCTTTCCCTTAACCACAGGAGGACAGGAAACCTCTCATTCCTTTTCAGTACAGAGTGATTATTAGCCATTTCCACAAACGCCTTAGGCTACATGGCCTTGGAAAAACACCCACTTCCTTTAGCTTTCACAATGCCTATGATCCTGATGTAGCCTGACCTTTACCCTAAAAATGCTCTTAGAAGAAGACTCTACCTCCAGGCTGTTTAAATATTTTTCATGCTGAATTTCCCCAGATTTTAATGGATCACTAACTATTTTATTAAGATCCTTTTTATGATTCCAATCAACTAAGTGACCACTTTTTAAAAATCATAATGTTGCATACATTAACAATCACTCCCAGATATTGACTGTTTAGAAAATGGATATATGGTATCTATGCAACTTTGTTGAAGGAGCAGTGGGCATTACTCTGTTATTCTCAAGTGGGAGTCGTTAAATTACCCATGTTAGTGATCTTTTAGACAAGAATGGTAGAGACTCGGGATCTGGTGGCATGACAGCGGACATATCTTACGGGGTGGTGGTGATGCCAAATTCATTAACATTTGTAAAACACTTTGAGATACACAAGATGAAAACGCTGAGTATTATAATTATGAATGTCTGCAGGTGGAAGTGGCATTTAAACAAAGGACCCCATCTTGTACTCTTTACGGAGGTAAAATTACCATTGCCTTCTATCATGTTCCTCAGTAACATATGGGAAGCTCCTACTTTCTCCGTCTTTAAGAAATTACTAGTATCCCATTTTTGTCATGAAGCATGCAAGCTTCAAAGGTCATATCCCACTCTATATATGTCCTGGCTTGTATGCTCTTTTTTCTCCCTCCTCTTTTTTTGTATACCTTTAGACTGTAAGACCTCTGGGTATCAGGCTATATTATCATTTACAATATACTTCACATGATTACTACTAATAAATCATTCATTAATATTGTCCCTAGTCCTAACTCCCTTACTCAACAGATGTTCTGAAATGTGCGAAAGGCTCTTTTCAAGGTACTGATCTTTAGGAACCAAAAAAGAGAAATTTGTTTACACATCTGCTTAATTCTGCAGACTCAGAAGTCTCACAAAACTTTGGATAGACACCTAACCTTTTAAGAGTCATCTATCCCTAATTATTTTGCCCCTGTTTGCTCATGGAATTGATACGTTTTGGGGGTAGCTGACATTATTTGGCTAATATTATAAGGTGGAATTTGAAAATATTGTATGAGTTGTGGATCTTTATTCATGCAGCAAATTTTATAATTGGTTCAAAATTCCAGTTGTATAAAACACCTGTAAACCATGCATAATCTTTTATCACATCTGAATCACTTTCCAAACTACCAACATATTGCTCACTGGAAAAATATCTCATTGATTCAAGATATGTAAATATATGCATGTTTTATAGCCTATCCCAGTGCTATAAAGTAAAGATTTAATTATATTCCACATGTAAAAGTGATCATTCCTACATGCTCAAAAATAATGCTAACCTCATTTGCATTTAGGTTTTATATTGATACAACTTTAGATTTGCCAATTTTGGTTGGATGTATTCCTGGAGGTTTCATCACATGACATAATCTTTAATTAAAGATTCATTTTAATTCCTGGGGACTCCAGGACAATCCTGGAGGGTTGGCAACCCTATACTGAACACTGCTTAACTATTAGGGTATGGTTGGCTGTACCCAGATTAATTTATTGATTCAGGTGAACATAAAAAACTGCCTTGATGCATCTGTGCTGAAATGTTTTTTCCTTCCACTAAAAAAATTATGAATCTTTTAGAGTCTGCTCACAATCCTATTGACTTTAAAAGGGAGCAGGATCGGAGAAATAATGATAGAACACAATCAATATCAGAACTGTAGTAAAAGCTCAAGGGAGAAAGAGGATTTTCAGCTTCAAAAGAATTGTTTCATGGCATCCAGAGACGACCCGTGGCTGACGATGGGCGGGGGGTGGGGCAGAGAGAGAGAAGCCAGCTTCAGCAGTGTTACTGAGCATGCTCAGTCCGTGTGAGCATGCTCAATACAAGCCAAGCAGCAAATCTGGGGGTCACATGACCCCAGATGCCCTCCCCCATGCGTCACCTCTGATGGCATCTGTTTATAAACCGGCACAAAGAAGCACTTCGTTCACTTGATTTAAATTTAAGTTTAAAAAAATTATTGTCTTTGAACTTGGGGATACTTTAAAATATCATTGTAAAACTCTTAGCATAGGGGTGGCCAACTTGAGCCTGAGAAGGAGCCAGAATTTACCAATGTACATTACCAAAGAGCCACAGTAATACGTCAGAAGTCACCCCTCCCACAAACTCCCCCCCCCATCTCCCAGCGCCTCCCACCCACCGGCAGCCCCGCTGATCAGCGCCTTCCCCTCCCTCCCCACACCTCCCAATCACCTGTTTCGTGGTGTGCAGGAGGCTCTGGGAGGGCGGGGGAGGAGCGAGGGCATGGCAGGCTCAGGGGAGGAGGCAGGAAGGGGTGGAGTAGGGGCAGGGCCTGTGGCAGAGCCCGGGGTTGAGCACTCCCTGGAACAATGGAAAGTTGGCACCTGTAGCTCCAGCCCCAGAGTAGGTGCCTATACAAGGAGCCGCATATTAACTTCTGAAGAGCCGCAGGTTGGCCACCCCTATCTAGCGTTTTCTAGGCCTCTTACAGTGAAATTCTAGTGTTAGTCTAGCAGCACTGAGTATTTTATTCTGCAATTGAAAAATCTTTCCTTAAAAGTATCTTGGATCAGCTATAATTATAATTTTCTATTAAGAAATAAATTTCATTAGATATTCATTACACTTCATATTGAAGAATAGGACAAAATAGTGTTTATTCATGCCAACCTACCCCAAGGCAGTCTGTCACTTAATAGCTTGACAGAATTATTTCTTAGAAAATGAGAAACTTCTCAGCAGTACAAAGGGTGGATGCCAGAACATGGACATTTTCAGGAGAAAATTAATCATTTCAAACATCAATTATCACTACAGGTGCCCTAGTTCAAGAGACGCACCCAGTGCTTGGAATGGAAAAGCTGACACAAGAGTACTAAGTAGTAGGTTGATATCATCTGAGCAGGAAACTGGGAAGTCTGTTCTATTAAGCCATTCAAATAATTTCCAAACCCTTGGGGTCTGGGAGTGGATCATTTGTGTATTTATCAGAATGTGCCTGGATCCCCAAAATATCTTCTGTAGAAGAGCACAAGGCATTTCTTTTGAATTAATACATGACCAATCTGTTATCCTCATTTTCTCTTGATTTCTGTAAAAGGCAATTACAAAATATCTGTCTGAGACTCTAGCTGTTGTGCAGTGCACGTCAACTAAAAGTGCATACAGAAGTTAAAGATACCTTTTCCAATTACAATGAAAGTGAAAATACAAAAGCATTCAGATTCTTAAGAGTCATTGACTACTGCTACACTGTAGCTACCCAATTCAAATACAAACTAGAGTGTAATTTAATGCACTGTATCTACAGGGTACATTCTGTGGGTGTATACACAATGTAGCAGCAGGAGATTTAACACTCAGAATTATATGAAGAGAGAATGCATTATTTTGTTAAGGGGTTGGCATATAAACAGATTGGAGGCATTGGATGAAATTCTGGCCCAAATGAAGTCAATGGGAATTTAGTGTATATCCTGTTTATATTGGGCTAAATTCAGGAGGTAGTTTTCTGGACTTTCAGTATGGAAGTTACACCAACTTAGACTCATTTACCAATGTGTAACTTACAACCTTGTATACAGTACCTCTGTATATGGCCCACTGACCATAATGGGTGAAATGCTGGGCCTCTTGAGGTGAATGAGGGTTTTGCCATTGACTTCAGGGGGCTCAGAATTTCACCCAATGTGTTTTGTTTCCAAAAATATATCAGATCCCTGACAAAATAATACTTTTGATGGCCAACATCTTTCATTAATTTGCCTGAAAATCCCTTTTACAGTGTGATCAAACTATAATTCAGTTAGGTGTACAGAGAACATTCTTATCATTTAGAATGTGTGAAATGCATAGAATATACTTTGCTCAGGATTACTGCACTGAGCAAAGTGTATGACCGCACATGACTGCAAAGATCTTATTGCTAGAGCTGGCTGGAAAATAGAATTTCAGTTTCATGGGAAATGTCAACATTTTTAATTTTTTTTTCATTTTGAATTGTAACAAAAAGCTAGAATTTAGAAATTTCCCATGGAATAGAAATTCTGGTGGATTCTGATTCAGAACCATAGAAACATTTCATTTCAGACTGTTGTATATAATCAAAAAGTATAATAAAATTAATGTAGTATAATAAAAAAGTCAAAATGCAATGAAATAAAATACAAGTAAAACATTCCAACATCACAGAAATGAAATGAGAAAGTCAAAACAAATAATTTTTACTTTCTTCCAGCAAAAATTTCATCGAAAATTCTATGTTCCCACAAAATTCTTCTATGTCAACGGAATTGTATTTTTGATGGAAAACTGTTCCATCAGAAAATGTTGACTAGCTCAATTTATAATGAAGTAATTCTTACTATTATGGGAAATGCATCACATGAAACCACAGAAGCAATACAAGAAATTAACAACAATAATGTTAACAGCAACTCTGAGATAGTAGTATAAGGGCAGTTATCTGGCTAAAAGAGATGGATTCCAACAATGCCACAAACCAGTAGTAGAAGAAAAGGAGCAAGAGAAAGAGAACCAGTATAAATGAATGACTAGTAGAGAAGATTTGAGGGCACATTGGTTCATTTAGTCTGAATCACTCAGTGTTAGACAGTAAAGGATTTGCAATAAGGTTCTCTTACTCATTGAGGGTGCAGTGCTGCAGTCACAGAACTTGACTAGACAGAACTCAGTGGGAGTTCTAGAGTCATAGAGTTTAAGGCCAGAAGTGACCATTAGATCATCTAGTCTGGTCTCCTGTATATCACAAGCCACCAACACCACCCTGCACTCACACACTTACCCAACAACTGAAATGAGACCAAAATATTACAGCCCACAGGAGACTAGGTTATTATGTGTCATAAGCAGAGAATAGGCGGGACCAAGGTGCAACAGTGCCCAAGGTCCCCTCAAGGCCACAGTTCTGCATGTGTAAAGCTTGCAGGATTGGTCCCTCACTGTAGATAGAATACAGATAAGTTATTTAAATTAGGGCTGTCAAGCTATTAAAAAAATTAATCACGATTAATCATGCTGTTAAATAAGAATAGAATACCATTTATTTAAATATTTTTAGATGTTTTCTACATTTTCAAATATATTGATTTCAATCACAACACAGAATACAAAATGTACAGTGCTCACTTTATATTTGTTTTTCATTACAAATATTTGCACTGTAAAAAAATAGTATTTTGTATTCCCCCATTACAAGTACTGTAGTGCAAACTCTTTATCATGAAAGTTGTACAAAAATAACTGCATTCAAAAACAAAACAATGTAAAACTATAGAGTCTACAAGTCCACTCAGTCCTACTTCTTGTTCAGCTAATCACGCAGACAAACAAGTTTGATTACTATTTACAGGAGATAATGCTGCCCATTTCTTGTTTACAATGTCACTTGAAAGTGAGAACAGGTGTTGGCATGGCACTACTGTAGCCAGCATCGCAAGATATTTACATGCCAGATGCGCTAAAGATACATATGTCCCTTCATGCTTCAACCATTCCAGAGGACGTGTCCATGCTGATGATCGGTTCTGCTCGATAACGTTCCAAAGCAGTGCAGATGGACGCATGTTCATTTTCATCATCTGAGTCAGATGCCACCAGCAGACCACTGATTTTCTTTATTGGTGGTTCGGGTACTGTAATTTCTGCATCAGGGTGTTGCTCCTTTAAGACTTCTGAAAGCATGTTCCCCACCTCATCCCTCTCAGATTTTGGAAGGCACTTCAGATTCTTAAACCTTGGGTTGAGTGCTGTAGCTATATTTAGAAATTTCACATTGGTATCTTCTTTGCGTTTTGTCAAATCTGCAGTGAAATTGTTCTTAAAATGAACAACATGTGTTGGGTCATCATCCAAGACTGCTATAACATGAAATATAAGGCAGCAGGTAAAACAGAGGAGGAGACGTACAATTCTCCACCAAGGAGTTCAGTCACAAATTTAATTAACACATTATTTTTTTAACAAGCATCATCGGCATGGAAGCACCTCCTCTGGAATGGTGGCTGAAGCATGAAGGGGCATATGAATGTTTAGTATATCTGGCACGTAAATACTTTGCAATGCCAGCTACAAAAGTGCCATGCGAACACCTGTTTTCACTTTCAGGTGACATTGTAAATAAGAAGCGGGCAGCATTATCTCCTGTAAATGTAAACAAACTTGTTTGTCTTAATGACTGGTTCAACAAGAAGAAGGACTAACTGGACTTGTAGGCTCTGAAGTTTTACATGGTTTTGTTTTTGAGTGCAGTTAGGTAACATATATTTGTACGATGTACTTTCACGATAAAGAGACTGCACTACCGTATTTGTATGAGGTGAATTGAAAAATACTATTTCTTTTATCGTTTTTACACTGCAAACATTTGTAATAAAATAATAATATAAAGTGAGCACTGTACACTTTGTATTCTATGCTGTGATGATGATTTTTTTTAAATTGTGATTAATTTTTTTGAGTTAATCACGTGAGTTAACTGCGATGAATCAACAGCCCTAATTTAAATATGTACAAAATGTCCACCATAAAAAAAAAAAAAAGACCACCAGGCTTCTTACAAATCTACAAACAAGTTATATTAATAAAATGGGACTAAATTTAATACTAAAAAGCATTGTTTAAATTCACTTACTTGGCAAAATTGTTTTATAACGGTTTTTAGTTCCATGACTTGGGATGGCAATTTCTTTGGGATCCACAAAATTCATTGGTATTTCCTATAGAAATAAATTAGATCAGATTGGTGTTTCTAAAGAAGTCATGCAGGAAATTATCACTAGAAGGCCATCTGCTGCTTCACAACTATCTGTTGACATCAAAGTATTAACAAAATAACTGGTTCCCACCTCCAGCCTGTCAACACCCTTCCTTTAATAAACACAAGAGCTGCACATTGAAGGTTTGACTTCCGAGGAACAGTTCTGATGAATTATTAAAAGCAAAGGTTTTTATGAGGTTATAAAATAGGTTAAAGTACATAACAGTCTAAGAAGAAGGGGGTTGAAAATTTGCTACAGTGGAAAAGAGCAAGGATTTACAAACTGTAGCTAAAAACTACATTGTGTGAGAAAGATTCCTACATAGTAATGCTTAACATTCACATAAAACTTTTGATGTGTAGATTGCAAATCCCTTAACAAGGGTGGGGGTAAGTACCTTATCCCCATTTTACAGACATGGAAGCTAAGGCATAGAATTAAGTGACTTACCCAATGACACGCAGTGAATCAGGGTCACTGTCAAAAACTGAACCCAAATCCCCTGCCTCCAAATCTGGTACCCTAACCAGTGAACATGCAGCCTCCTTTAAACCCTCCTTCTGGAGGCTGGAATTTGACCTTCAGAAAATTCAAATTATTTCAATGTGAAACCATTAGCATTACTAGAGGGTCTCACACTTCCTTGCTTATCTAGGCTGAGCTGTACAACCAATGAAAGAGAGCAGACTATTAAACTGCTGCCTGTGAGGTGTATAGGCAGCAGCAGAGAGATCCCTCAGCTTGCTGTGCCAAACGGGCACTCCGTAGGACAGATTTTCCTCATGCTTCCAGTGCTGCAAATCAGGCTTTTCTGATTTTCACCACCATCAGTAGGGCTCAGCCCACTGATGCCCAGAACAGCCTCTGAAATTCTGGACTCGGACAGTGCCCCATGCCACAACCCTTCAGGCCAAAGCTTATGTGATTGCTAAGAAGGTGGCAGAATTCAGTTGCAAGCAGGGTAGTGGGAGGGGTAGGAACACAGTCTCTGTCCCTGAACCCGAGTGCCCTGCCCCTCCTAGAGCACTCCTAGAGCACTTTGAGGCTCTCAAAGTGCTTCCCATGCCTGAGAGAATTCACTCTCCCTCCCTGCTGAGCCAGCAGGAGCAAAGGAAGATAAGATTCATTACAGTCAGTTCTTGCTGCCATGATTCCCTCCTGCTCCCCACTCTGTTCCTGACCTCCCCACCAGCCACGCTTGCAACCTTCATGTTAACTTTTACTCCCCCACACACAGACTGCCACTGAATCCTTTCTGATCTCCATCCTTGCCTCTTCCCCACCTCCAGAACTAAACCTTGCTCCCTGCCTTGGTCATCTCTCTCCTTGGCTCCTGCAGCCTCCTCCTCTCTGATGTTGCTGCCTCTCCCCTTGTTCCCTCTCAGCCCAGACAAAGTGCAACCTCTAAAATCACATCCCTCCCCTGCCGCTCTGCTCATGTCACTCACTTCAAATCCCTGCACCACCCTCCCTGTGCCTCCTGCATCAAGGGCAGACTTCTCTTCACTTGCAAGTCCTACCCAGCTTCACTCTCGCCTTCTTCTCCTTTTGCTCTCCCATGCTCAGCCCCTGGTGTACTCTGGACCTGAATTGTTCCAACAGAGTCTGGACTGGATTGTGAGCTCCTTGGGACAAGGGACTGTTTTCTTTTATGTCATCTATAGCTTCTCTGGTGCAGTTCTGCACTGTTGGTACAAACATCTCTGGCACTTTGAAACTGAAAAAACACTTTATTGCTTATGCAGGTCAACTTGTACAGTCAATGAGAGACAGCAGTGTATTTAGAAGCTGCCTGTGATATGTGTAGGCAGGAGAGGGCGCCAGAGAGATTCCTCAGCCTACAGCCCCAAATAGGCTCTGTGGACCTTAGTTAGTGGAAATCAAATCAAGGTTTTCCAGTTTTCAACAAAACCAACAGGATTCTGCCCATTGAGGCCTAGAACATTCCCTGAAATTTTGGAATTGGTCAGAAGCAGCATTCAGAAGTTATCGCATTATAGACAGACACAGAAATGCCATCAAGTTGAACATAGAGCCTTGCTTTTCTGGTCCAGTTAATCACTTGAGATCTATAAACACTTACTACTGGTTGTGGGGTTTGCTCAGTGGGACTACTCCCAGGGGTAAGTGTTTGTATGGGCCAAGACCATAAAGAGCTCTCTAAATTTACACGGTGCTCTACAACATAGACATGGCACTTAATCTTTATGCTTATCTATAAAAGGCAAGAGAAGACAAAGGACTAAGAGCGTAAGTAAGAGATTATGTGGGGATAACAAACCTGCTAACCCGTGCAACCCAAAATGCAACAAATTTCAAATGAGCATTAATTTGCACAAATGTGCATACATTTGCATACTGTTGTGTTTCTTGCATTTGCTACCAGAAAATAAATCAGTGAAAAATTCTTTAGCTGCTCTTGTTTGTATTGAATTCTGAATGCGACCATTTCACTCATTCACATTCACTCTGCTCTCACTCATATTCAAATTCATTTAGTCTGCACACTTCATACAATGTCACCTGCACTCCACCAGTGCTCATCCACACATTCAATCACATGCTTCTACCCTGACCTCATCCACATGCATCCATACTCTGCACCCACACCATCCCCTACCACAAGCATACTTTACATATACAATTTATTCACTCTGCATTCATTCATTTCCTCCCCCTGGCACAACAACAGTGAAAGCAGGTGCAGAACAGGAATTCCTCCACCCACCTAGATAAAGGTAGCTCAAACCTAGGACCTGCCTTATACAGTGTTTTCCTGGGTGAGTCTCTGACCATATTTGAGGCTTCTTCACTACAACAAAGCTCTCTCCATTTGGCGTGGGGTCATTGTCCTTGGCCCTGTGTGATGGCCCTGCAATAGCTGAGTTAAGCCAAGTAGGCCAAGCAGCCAAATTAAGGTGCAAACAGGGGAGATTTAGCTGTGTGATGTGAGTTAATTAGGAGGAAGCTCACCTGTGAGGGAAAAGGCAGGGCTTCTATAAAGCCAGGAGGCTGGCAATAGTGCAGGGAGAAAGCCTGCAGTCCCTCTCTCTGAGGGACGGGAGAAGAAACATGGTAGGACGGAGTCCAGGAGTGAGAACATTAAGGTTGGTGTAAATGCAGACCTTGACTGTTCACTTCAGGGTCCTGGACTGGAAACCAGAGTAGAGGGTCGGCCTGGGTTCCCCTACCAACCATGGCAGATATTTAAAATTCTTTCTATTTAAACAATCTGGCACACTGTTGGTA
The DNA here is from genome assembly GCF_013100865.1 of Trachemys scripta elegans. Lineage (NCBI taxonomy): Eukaryota > Metazoa > Chordata > Testudines > Emydidae > Trachemys > Trachemys scripta. The sequence goes on from NC_048298.1 coordinate 64,455,544, forward strand.
AAACAAACAAGGGATTTTTTTTGAAGCAGATGACTTGCCTCATAAACAGTGTCTCTTTAAAGATGAAATATAAAGATTTTACTGATCTGAGATAATTTATAATGAAAACTATTTTGGGTCCAAGATAACATCATCTGTTTTATTGAGTTATGTATGGAGAATTCAAAAGAGAGAAAAGCCCAAGAAACCACATGCCCTAGCATGTTTAATAAAATTGAGATTGTTCATATTCGTTTGTTATACCTCAAACATACTAAAGAGAGTTGTATACATCTTCTCATTCCCATTTGCCCTGGTAGTGTACACATTTATTAGACTAGCACTATTGCCTTGCAAGGTTTGTTTAGTTTTGCTTTTTTACCCAATGAAGAATGGGCTCACCATGAACTCTGTTTGAAGCAAATGAGAGCATGCGACTGTATCTCGCAGCTGCTGTCTTGTCAGGACCCGACTAGCTGACTGTAGATATTCCATTGCTACTTTTTCTCGTGGGGTAGGCACAGCGACAAAAGGTTCGACATTTCCCAAACTGCTCATGTCCAAAGTCAGGGAGACATTGGATCCTCGCCTATAGTGAAAAATAACAATACATTTATATTAGCTCCCTATGTAATAGTTATAAAATTGTATAACTCTATGCTCCTGAGCCTGAATTACTTACACACTTTAAACTTCCACTGTAACCATTGTGAGTTTTAGGTATGCACAGAATGCAAAATCGGTTTCAGTGGGAGTTTTGGGTGGGCCAAGAAACCATAGCATGGCAGATAGTTCTGGCCCTGATCTTTCAATCACTCATACATGTGAGTGATCCCACTGAATGGAACTACTCACATTTTGTAAATCATACGCATACGTATTTACAGGATCAGGGCCTCTGTTTGTAGTACATTTGACTGGAAGGATATAAAAAGAGAACAGCATTAAGTAACCATTTCTACATGGTGGGCACACCAAACTGCAAAAGCCAGATTCTTAATAGTAAATGAATCATTTAGGCACTGAGGAAGAGAAGTAGGTTTGAGGGGAAAGAGAAAAGTTAGAATATTCCTTATAAGGGATGGGGGGCAGAAGCTAAATCTTATTTACTAAAGTTCACAGATTTTGAAAAATAATATGACACTTTTATGCCTGGTCATGACTAGGCCCAAAACAAAACCTTGTGTTTGAAGACATGTGAAATTTGAGAACTTTCTGAATTCCAAAGTTCTGAACTTTGTGGCTTAGGCCCAACTCTAATCACAATTTGTGAAAATAAGGGAAAACAAGTGACAATTTAGCAAAAACAGATAATTTTTAACCTATTCTGAAGAAACTAGCTGTATTCAATGTTACATTCTATATCTGTAGAGGAGAACTTTACTGTGTAATGAATTGAATATTGGGGACTTAACTGCTGTTGATATCAATGTAAAATTCCTCTGGCATATTCTCTTTTGACATATTAATATTATAATTTGCTGACTTGACTTGCATAATCAGCTGAACGTGCAAGATTTTATGCAGTAAAGATAAACTGTGCATTTAAGGCCTGTTCAAAATCCACTGAAGTCAATGGAAATCTTTCCACTGCGGTCAATGGGCTTTGGATCAGGCCTATAATAAAAAGTGGTGTTAAACAGAATACTCTGTTTAGCAAAAATATTATATATAAAAGGTCTCAAATTAAAATGCAATGTTAATAATGTAAATTACGCAGAAACTCCCCACAAAGTAGAGCCATCATTCAAAGCAAAAAGCAACAAGAAAATTCCCTATCTGTCCACTTATTCAATATCTCAAAAATGTGAATTCAGTGCATGTGAAATGTGTGAAGTGATACCTCTAGAGAATAAAATAAATCAGGTACAGTGTGGGCAGTGGTGGTGAAAACTACAAAACCTCATTTTGCCTATTGACAATGTGCCTCAACTCTGATATGAAGGGGATGTTTAATCTCAATTCCCATTCAATTGATGGCTTCTCTTCTAAAATTATCAACAAGGATGCCAGTTAGTGCCAATTGTGATGGTGTTTTGGTATAATGTAGAAACTTGCCCACTTAGAACTGGTCTGAAACCATCAACTCACTTTAGACTGGCCTCCGACAACAAAGGTTAACTACTGACATCTGAGCTGATGACCTATAAATGAAATCCTCTGAATCCATCCTCTCAACACTTTTTCACCATATAAGGTATTTAGGGATTCTTTGAATGCTGTCATGTAACCTTTAGTGTTTTTAACAAGTTAGTATGACATTAAGTAAGTTTGATGGCGAGCTGTAAAAAAGCAGGGACCTCTGAAAGAAAAGTGTGTGGGGGGAAAACTATGAAACCACCTAAATTATTCTAAATCATATTCTAGAATATAAACTACTCTGTATGCTCCATTAAATCCTCATGAATCTGAAATGCTAAAAGCAACCAGTCAGTGATATCAGTAAGAGTGGATGTTCCAGATAAGGAAAAAAATAATGGTTACCTAAATGATGTAAAAGTAACCCCATTTACAGTTCTTGGAAATCAAATAAAGAGTAGACTGCCCGTAACTTTAACAATCTCCTCCGATGTGAAAGATGTCTTTAATGTATAGCACAGAGGAAGTGGGAGATTATAATATTAACAGCAGACAAAAACACAATGTAAGTGTAGTAGATGTGCAGATAATAAGAATACAGTTCCAAATCAGAGGACGCACAAACCATAATAAATGAGGTAAAACAGAGGCAAAGAAATGATTAGCAGACTTAGAGAGGATTGTGCATAGACACCAAAAATGTGTCACTTGAAGGACATCAAACTCATCAATGTTCTGTTTTCTGCTTCAAAGGAAAGCTTAATTCCATAACAGATTTGATTTTGAAAAATATGAAGAAAGCAGTGTCACACTTCAGGGCAACTGCCCTGTATTCCCCCACTATGGTCCAGCAAGGGCACCCACTCTAGGCTCCCAGCTGCTCAGCCATTACCTTTCTTGGGTAGAGAGACCCAAATAGCTAAGCTATTTCCAGGCTAAACAGCTTCCTGCCTACACTGTGAATTCTCCAACTAAGTCAGACTGCCTAAGCAGGCCTGATTTTTTTTTTTCTCCTCAGAGATGATAAACAGTATAATTGCCACAGTTATACGTTACCACCAGCTCATTCTAGCAAGCACATTTATTCGTAAGGCAAAAGGATTATAGAGAAAACATATAAAACAACAAAAGAACCTACATACATGCTAATAAGCTTACCAGAAGTCACCCCGTGACTCCAATGAGGGCTCTAGCTGCTTAACTGTCCTTTAAACCCTACCCAGGGGTTTTCCTGGGGTTACCAGTTTATCACTCCTTTAACTCAGAACAAGAATACAGACGGGTTCAAGTCCTTCCAACCCTTCTCAGAAAGGGCCCCCTGTGGGCAGAAGGTTCTGTTCATTTGCTGGATCAGAAAGAAGGCCCTTAGTCAGCTTTAAATCAGGCTATTTAACCAAAAGTCCTTGTCTGCCGGTCTGGGGAGAATCCAATTTGAACCATTATATGCGAGCTTCTATACAGGTGGCGGTGGTTGTTCTTTGGGGGTGTTACAACCTGAGTGAATCTGCCTAGCCACACCCCATTGTTCTTAGTTCTTGGAGGGCTGTGGTGCAGAGACAACATGTGCTTGCCAATGGGGGGGAGAAGGGGGACAGAGTGAGGGCAGCCTGCTTTAGTAGTGTTACTGAGCATGCTCAGTCTGTGTGAGTGTAACCCACACACCTCAGGGGTGTGGTGTTCTGACCCATCTAGTGGCACCGAGACCACTTAGAGAGATATATAAAATGAGTCTGCTCTACAGCCCTAGCTAACAGTCAGTTGGCTTTTAGCTCATGCGGTAGAGGCTCATGCACTAAGGTCCAGAGATCCCAGGTTCGATCCCACCCACCGACAACCAGGGCCTGTCGGTGTTACATGAGCATTCTCAGTACAAGCCAAGCAGTAAATCGGGGAGCATGTGACCCCGCATGCCCCCGCCCTCACGGATCGCTTCTGCTGTGGTCCCCTTTCCCCACAGAATTACATACAGTCCCTGGCCCACAATGATACATAAACTTCATGCAATGAGGTTTGTCCAGAATACTGCAGGAAATTGCAGTATCTGTCACAAACAGGTTTTTGAGCCCAGACTAATGCTTTCTATTATACTATCTAAACAACATCTAACTTAAGAAATGTCATTTTCATAACTTCAAACCATTCTATCACTTGTTACCTCTTTCTTTTACTTTAGGAATGTCGAGTCACATGAATTCATACACGGATGTTTTGTAATGACCAAATATGCATTTGTAGGAGTAACTAACAGCTTTCACATTTGCTACAGTTAGAATGAGAAACAATCACCAGTGAATTCAACATAGTGAAGACTAAAAAATAAGATAAGCTGGCCAACTATCTAGAGAATCGTGTTACCAGGTGCCCTGCCTGACTTTAACATATTTCTAAATTCCACAAAGCACTGTTCAGTATTCAGTTATAAAAAGATAGAGAGAAAGAATATAATATTCAGGCTTATTCCTTTCTCCACATATACTGCCCTCTCTCATCACATACTTCCTGAACATAGAGTTCTTTAAGTTCCTAGACATTGCCCTATATATAAGCGTACTATTACACCCCATATCGGGAAGCTCTTGTAAAGCCACTCTGCCATATCAGTGAACCACTCCACTCACTTACCTTTCTATAATATCTAGTGTCAGTTCTTTCCACCCACTGGCCTCACCCCTCTCTCCATTCATCAATAGCTCCACCCATTCCCCTTTCCCTCTAGGATTATAAATAGTTTTATACATTTCTTATCAGTTCTTAATAGGCATGTTTCCCTTGTCTGCTGGAACTTCCACTGGGATGGTGACTCCACATTGCTCACAGTGTGGGACTGTATCAATAAGACCTCTTAATAAGCAATGTATTATGACAGATTTATAGCCATAAGCCACATACTACCATACAAATACATAAGTAAGCAGTATGCATGATGGCAGTTGCTACAAATTTTGGGGCAGTGGATTCCTCTTTAACTAGAAGATTTTTAGTTGATTTTATTAATGTTTATCTATTTTTTTAACTATCTATCTAGTAATATTCTCCCAAATGGCAGCACTTTTCTTGGTAAAAGAGGTTGCTGTCCTGTTTCCTGGACTCATCTCCCTGGAATCAGGTCTATCAGTGCTGATCACTTTCTTTTTTGGATCTAACCAATCTTTCCAAATCCACTAAACAAACTTTGTTTTTTTTTCTTTTCTCCACTCAGGCAAAACTCTGCTTTGATGCGCTATCTCCTCCTCTCTTATGTTCTTGCCAATGGATCCTTTCAATAATGCTAATCATTTATTTATTTTAGCATACTATTTATCCAATGTTGATTTACGTGACTAGAAATGACCTGGCTGTCATTTAAATTTATTTCTCATTTATCAAACAAAGAAAACCTTTGCTGGAATCAATGATGCACAAGATAAGACTTACTGTACACAAGTTTATTTCAATTACATTGATGGGTGGCTTATAGCAAGAATTTGCTATCCAGGTCCCACAGATGGTGCAGTGAGTCAGAGACAGTAGCAGGTGGCAGAGGCAAAACAGAGCTCAGCTGATTGTAGCCATCTGGCTGCCTTTTGGGATGGGGTAGGCCAGGGGTTCTCAACCTTTTTCTTTCAGAGCCCCCCCCCAACATGCTATAAAAACTCCACGGCCCACCTGTACCACAATAACTGGTTTTCTGCATATATAAGCCAGAGCCAGTGTTAGGGCATAGCAAGCAGGGCAATTGCCTGGGGCCCCATGCCACAGGGGCCCCATGAACTACATTGCTCAGGCTTCAGCTTCAGCCCCGTGTGGCGGGGCTCAGGGACCTGAGCTTCAGCCCTATGCAGTGGGGCTTCAGCTTTCTGCCCTGGGCCCCAGCGAATCTAATGCTGGCCCTGCTTGGAGCCTGCTAGGGGGCCCCAAACCCCTGGTTGAGAACTACTGGGCTAGGCTGCTTCACTCGGAAGGATGATCAGCGCCTCAGGAATGGGAGGAAGATAAAAGTCTATCTGGGAACTGACATTTCCAGGACTCAGAAGAAAAGGATGGAGCTTGCTAGGATAGTGAAGTCGAATGGATGGCACACAATGTGTGCTTGTACCAGCCACTGCCAAGAAACCCATTGCCAAACTTTTGCAGAACCTAATACTGTTGGAAAGTAAACAGCTGTGCACTAGAGAGTCAGTGGGAGAAGCTTGTAGGAGATAGGAGTGGCTAACAACTCCTTCATGTGGGCAGTTACAGGTATATGTAGCAGTTTCTTGCAGCTTGCCCAATGCTCCCTAGATAAACTAGAGTCCCCATCAACAGAACACTATAGCTCAGATATAGAGAAATACAAATGCAGTGTAGAAGTGCAATGACAGGTAGGCACTTTACTCAGCAGCTGTTATTCAGCAGGGAGACACAAAAATCAACCATCTCGGAGGCAGTGGCCGCCCCCGCTCCTCAGAGCAGACACAAGGAGTAGGAGGAATACAGATAAATTACTAGCTAAAACTACAGCAACATTTGATCTAATTAAAACTATATAACTGAGCGCACAGTTGACAATCTAAAGGGACATTGCACACAAAATAGTGTACTGCTAGGCATAGATCAATGGTTCTCAACCACAGATACTCATACCCCTGAGAGTATGCAGAGCTCTTGAAGGGGGTTTGTCAACTCACCGATCATTGTTTCTCAACCTGGAGTCACAACACCCCTGGGAGAGGCTTGGGGGGTCACAAGTGCAGGGCTGGTGTTAGGGAGTGGCAAGCAAGTCAGCTGCCCGAGGCCCCACACCAGAGGGGGCCCTGTGAAGCTAACTTACATGCCTCAGTCCTGGGCGGTGGGGCTTGAGTTTGAGCCCTGGGAGGTGGGGCATGGGCTTCAGTCTCCTGAAAGGGATACAGTAGTCTGGAAAGGTTGAGAACCACTGGCACTACCCTCCCACCTGTGACTATTCCCAAAACTGCCACAGTCTGGACCATCTGTAAATGAGATCACATGCATTCAGCCATTTGCACAGGACTACAATTTGCAGTGCTCCAATATACCTTGTGATGGGTGGTTCTAAACAGGAAAGTGCGCAGCTACAATCAGATACAATGCTGTCAGTGTTCATTGCCCACAAGCCCTGGGAGGTGCAGTTTGCTGTGAGGCTAAGTGTGAAACCTCTTTTATTCATTTTGTACCAGGGACGCTTTTTGCTAGGGCCTGTGAATAAGCATTTTAATGTTATTCCTCCAGCTCAGAGGCACAGCGACTGCTGTGTAAAAAATGAGGTGGAAGGGAGAGAGAGGGGAAATGCCTTCCAGCACCACTTTTTTCTTGCAAGTAGAGGGCATGGAGAGGGCTGAATAACTAGTCTGTGAATGTGCAGTGACCTTGGCTCCACTCAGTCAAGCTATTCTATTTATTTAGATTAATAAAGAGTGTAATAAAAGAGCGCCCTTCCAACGCAATGGGTGCCACTGATAATATTAAAAAGCTACACTAAACTAAACAGATCTGTCAGTATCCCAGATCAACTCAAAGACACAGCAACATCAAAAAGACTGAAATTAACTGACCCCACACGTATTCCTGTGTTCCATACTGAGGCCTAGCCAACATCCAATTCCTCACCGGCCAGGGAGAAAAGGTGGGCCTTGCAGCATGCCCTGTAAGTTGACAAACCCAGGCTGCTATAGACCTGTGGAGGAAGTGAGTTCAAAACACCCTAGCAGGCTCCTCCCTGCTTATAACAAAGGGGCTTTAGCAAGGCAACAGTGATGGATAGCATGGGGAGAGAAAGACTCTCTTAGATGGGTGGGTTCCAGGCTATTTCGGCCTTTATAGACCAAAACCAACCTCTTAAATCAATCTGGAAATCAATAGTACAAGGAGAGATGTGCAATGAGCCTGCTTAACCTTATCTGCACTCTTCTTGGCTGAGAAAATATGTACCAAATAGGGCCCAATCATAACCCTTTGAAAGGCCGTACTGATTTCTGCTGGTAAAAAAAAGAGAAAGAACATATTCATATTGTTTTGTAACAAAGTGCAGCTAAAATGTTAATATTTTCCTTGGCTTTTACATTGTTATATCTGGCCGTCCTGATGAAAGGGCTACTTCCTTTCTAACAAAAAGAAATATACCTGATCTAATTATAACTTTGAATTTATAGCTTTTTCCATTTCATGGGCTCTTTCAAGAATATTGGTGTTAAGAACCAAATTACTTACTATGAAGTGTAGAATTATTTTCTTAAGTCCTAACTTAACGTTCTGTAGTAGAGCAAAGACAGAAGTGGACAGTTGCTAATTTAGCCAAGAAAGCATTTTAAAAAGAGCACAGTAGAAAATGCACAATAAGGCAGACAATGGCCTTAGAGGACAATAATTCCATTAAAACAGTAATCTGAAACTACACTTTGAAGAAATGAGGGAGGAGATTTAATAAATGAGGTAAATATTACACTAATCTTAGAGACATTGATTAACTTGTCAACACAAATATCCAACATGTGGGCTTACTTGCTGCTGTAATCATCAGGTTAGACTGTGCTCTTTCTCTGAGTGGGTCTGCAAAAGTATAGGGATCAAGGAAGGTTCCTCATCTTGGACCCTCACGTGGGGAAGAGCAGAAGACCAGCCACTGAGCTCACCTGAATGCAGGAATTACACGAGGGTAGCAGTGCAAGGACATCAAGTAGAAAGGCTAGCATAAGAATGTCTATATAGAGCCTGATCCAAAGTGCACTGAAACTGCTGGGAGTGTTTCCACTGACTTCAATAGATTTTGGATCAAGACCATAGGAATTGCCATAATAGGTAAGCCCAGTGGCTTAGTCCAGGGACCTGTCTTTGGGTACATCTACACTACAGCGGGGAGTCGATTTAAGATACGCAAATTCAGCTACGTGAATAGCGTAGCTGAATTCGACGTATTACAGCCGACTTACCCCGTTGTGAGGACGGCGGCAAAATCGACTTCTGCCGCTTTTTGTCGGCGGCGCTTACTACCACCTCCGCTGGTGGAGTTAGAGCGCCGATTCGGGGATCGATTGTCGCGTCCCGATGGGACGCGATAAATCGATCCCCGAGAGGTCGATTTCTACCCGCCGATTCAGGCGGGTAGTATAGACCAGGCCTTGATGTGAATTATCATTACGTGAGGAATTGGTGGAATTTTAAACATTTGGTACATTAGCACGTTCACTGCAAAAGCTTGGGTCTAACTCTTTGGTTGGTAGCGAGTATGTGAAGTAAGTTGCACCAGGAAGTTACCCACGTATGGGTACTGTCTGGTGCCTACTATGGGGGTATAGGACATAGCCAGGGCCATATCTTTAGATGGTGTACTGATTGTAGAGCCACTGAGTCAATCCATGGAAGTATCTTTGAAAAGTTACATTTATAGAACAAATTTTAGCAGTAACTATGGTGGAAAAAATGAGTAATGCAACGTTTGCTTGAAAAGCCCCTAAAGGAGGCTCCACCTGTCCATCTCAATGGCCCCTCAGGTTAGCAAATCCTATAAATCATTAGCTAGGTCATTTCCAGGTCTACCTGTACCCTAAAATTAATCCACCGTTTGTGATTATGAAAATCCAGTTACCCAACAAGTTCTCCTGATTGTTTATTTAAACTTGGTAATTTCTTTAAATACACGCTCCAATGTTTATTCAGCACTCTTTAAAAATGCAACGCCCAGCGTCCCAGTCCTCAGCTTTTCATTCTCTTTAATGGTTTGGGAATCAACTGCGGCTGGTTGCTGCCCTCCAAAAGTCATTGCCCTGTGACCTTGGAATTTCAGACAAGGGAGGTGCTTCCTTTGTGATCTCAGTGCCCCATCCCTTTGCTGAGTTTCTCTGTTGCTGAGGGGTAGCTGTTGAACTGTGCAGGTGGAAGGAAGACATTAATTAGCTGGAAGAGCACTGATGTCTGTGACTGCAGAGGTGGGAGCTTGGTTTGAATTCTAAGAGAACATACGTAGCAGTGCAAACTCAACAGTGCTATTGTCTGTGGATCTTACTGTAGAGAAAGGAGAAAAAAGAACTTGCAATAGTCTTCCTACATTGAATTTTTATTTCTGTTAATTCATACTATTACTATTACTTGTGTGATGCTGGTAGATCAGGGTTCCAGCTCTTGCCAAGGCTGTAGGCATCAGCTGAGCACTGACAAATTCATAGCTGGAAACCAGACCAGCTAACCTGTATGCTAGTATTGTTCAAGATAAGTGTTAGACTTGTAAGGATGTGTTTAGTGTTTAGACTCTATCAGATGCTTGTAAGTTGTTGGATGCATTAATCTTATTTGTAATGTCTGTACCCCATTCTTTAAGGTCATATGTAAGCTTTGCTCATGGGCGGTGGGTATCAAAGGCCAGGGCATACTAAGCCTCCCCAGACCCAAGCCATGGCCACTCCCATGTTCTGCCAGGAGGCCCTGCTCTCCCTCTCCCTCTACCCTGAAGCCAGCCGGGGCTCAGCTCCAGCCAGCGGCCTGGAGCTCAGACTTGCTGGTGGCCAGGGGCAGCCCCGGGTGGCGCTTGGGCTGGCCCAGGGTGGGGTTGGCCCAGCGGCCAAGGCCGGCGGGTACTGGGGGACTTGGGGCTCCGGCGGGTGGAGGGGCAGGGCCTTGGGCAGAAGGGGTGGGGCTAGTGGGTTAGCCTTCCCAAAGGCGGGGTTCACCCACCCAAGGGTGGTGAGTTGTATGGGCCCGTGGTGCCCATGCTCCACCAATATGAGGGCCCGGGGGCCCGGCTACACCAAAGTTCAGAGCCGGGTCTCTCCCCTGACCCCGTGCGCCTCCCCCAGAGCATCCTCCCTGGCCCCGCTTGCTGCCTCTGGGCAATTTAAAAGGGCCCGGGGCCCCCGCCGCCACCACCCGCAGCGCAATGGGGCTAAGATGGCTTCCTGCCCGCCCGCTCCGCTTCCAGAAGTGGCTGGCATATCCCTGCAGCCCCGGGGGGGAGGGGAGCAGGCTTGTCTCCGCCTGCTGCCCGTGCCCCAAGCTGCGACCAATGGGAGCTGCACAGGTGGTGCCTGCAGGCAGCAGTGTGTGGAGACCCCTCCGGCCCCGCCTAGGAGCTGCCGCCAGAGAGGGGTGTGGGTTGCTTCCAGAAGCTGCACCCCTCACCCTCTCCCATACCCCAACCCCCTGCCCCAGCCCAGAGCCTGCACCCCATACCCAAACTCTCAGAGTCTGACCCCTCCACTCTCCCGCACCCAAACTCCCTCCCAGATCCTTATGGTATGTGTGTGTGTGTGTGGGGGGGGGGGAAGACTTGGATCCGTTCTGGGCACCACCAAAAATTATACAAACCTGCTGTCCCTGCACCCGCTGCCCATGATTTTGCTTTCTAACTGTAAAGATGCCTGCTCTGAACTTGTGAACCTAGGCAGAAGGAGTGGTTTCTCTGCACATCAAGCAGGATTATCAAAACTAAATGGGCCATTGTGGAACATCAGGCTACAAAGACTGGGTTAATGGTCCTCTCACACCCATGAATGTGCTACGTGCAAGAAAGCTCATCCCATCAGTCTGAATTCTGGAAAAGGGAAACAAAGATAGCTGACATGAAAATTTTTCATCTCTTTGCTGCTTGCACTCTCACAGGGATGGAGCAAGGAAACAAAAGCAGAGATCCCCAGAGTCAGCCTGTGTTAGTCCAAAGAGACATTCAGTGCTGACAGATTATTACAACTCTGACACCTTTTGGAATCATAGACTGTAACTCATTTGTGTATATATGTTGCCTCCTTTAACCTGTAAATAACGCTCTCATTTCTTTTTCCTAGTTAATAAATCCTTAGATAGTTTATTAGAATAGAGTTTACAAGTGTAGTCTTTGGGGTGAGATCTGAGGTACAAATTGACCTGGGGTAAGTGACTGGTCTTTTGGGACTGCGAGTGACCTAATATTTTGTAAAAAGAACAAGGAGTACTTGTGACACCTTAGGCCTGGTCTACACTACGGGTTTAGGTCGACTTTAGCAGCGTTAAATCGAATTAAGCCTGGACACGTCCACACAACGAAGCCCTTTCTTTCGACTTAAAGGGCCCTTTAAACCGGTTTCTTTACACCACCTTCGACGAGGGGATTAGGGATAAAATCGGCCTTTGCGGGTCGGAATTGGGGTAGCGTGGACGGAATTCAACGTTATTGGCCTCCGGGAGCTATCCCACAGTGCTTCATTGTGACCGCTCTGGACAGCACTCTCAACTCAGATGCAGTGACCAGGTAGACAGGAAAAGACCCGCGAACGTTTGAATTTCATTTCCTTTTTGCCCAGCGTGGAGAGCACAGGTGACCACGCAGAGCTCATCAGCACAGGTAACCATGATGGAGTCCCAGGATCGCAAAAGAGCTCCAGCATGGACCGAACGGGAGGTACGGGATCTGCTCGCCATATGGGGAGATGAATCAGTGCTAGCTGAACTCCGTAGCAGTAAAAGAAATGGCAAAGTATTAGAAAAGGTCTCCAAGGCCATGAAGGACCGGGGCCATAACAGGGACACACAGCAGTGCCGCGTGAAAGTTAAGGAGCTACGGCAAGCTTACCACAAAGCCAGAGAAGCAAATGGCAGGTCCGGGGCAGAGCCGCAAACTTGCCGCTTCTACGCGGAGCTGCATGCCATTCTAGGGGGTGCAGCCTCCACTACCCCAACCGTGTGCTATGACTCAGTCAATGGAGAAACACACAGGGAAGACGGTTCGGGGAACGAGGAAGATGAGGATGGAGGTACTGTAGGTAGCTCACAGCAGCAAGGAAGTGGAGAAACCGGTTTCCCCAACAGCCAGGATATGTTTGTGACCCTGGACCTGGAACCAGTAACCCCCGAACTCACCCAAGACCCTCAGGGCACACAGGAGACCTCTGGTGAGTGTACCTTTGTAAATATTTGTAAATATTACACATGGTTTAAAAGCAAGCGTGTTTAATGATTAATTTGCCCTGGCAATCGCGGCCAGTACATCTACTGGAAAAGTCTGTTAACGTGTATGGGGATGGAGCGGAAATCCTCCAGGGACATCTCCAGAAAGCTCTCCTTCATGTACTCCCAAAGCCTTTGCAAAAGGTTTCTGGGGAGGGCTGCCTTATCCCGTCCGCCATGGTAGGACACTTTACCATGCCAGGCCAGTAGCACGTAGTCTGGAATCATTGCATAACAAAGCATGGCAGCGTATGGTCCCGGTGTTTGCTGGCATGCAGACAATATCCATTCCTTATCTCTCTTTGTTATCCTCAGAAGAGTGATATCATTCACGAGCACCTGGTTGAAATGGGGTGATTTTATTAAGGGGGACATTCAGAGGTGCCCGTTCCTGCTCTTCTGAACAGAAATGTTCCCCGCTGTTAACCACGCGGTGGGGGGAAGGGTGAAGTGATCATCCCAGAGAATCGGGTGTGTGTGTGGGGGGCGTGGTTTACTTGGGTTTGTGCCGCATGTTAACCCGGAAACCGCAGCCCCTCCTTTTACATTGAAAACCCATTTTAAATGGCCAACCCAATTCATCCTTGATATGGGAAATGCGCTGCTGTTTGAAACCTTTCCCGCATGTTAAGAAGGTTAAAAAAGCCAAAAGACTGTGGCTTACCATGGCTGCCTGCAAGCCGAAATATGTTGCCTGGGGCACTGCGTGAGTGATCTCTCATACCAAACTGGCAGGCAGAGGAAAAATGCGACCTTGTAATGAAAGAGTGTACCCATAGTTCTCTAAAATGTGTCTTTTTTAACCACCTCTCCCTTCTCCTCCACCAGCTGCAAATGTTTCTCCTTCGCAGAGGCTAGTGAACATTAGAAACAGAAAACGGAGGACATGGGACGATATGTTCACGGAGCTCCAGATGTCCTCCCACGCTGATAGAGCACAGCAGAATGTATGGAGGCAGTCAATGTCAGACATGAGAAAAGCACAATATGAACGAGAGGAGAGATGGCGGGATGAAAAGAGCAAGTGGCGGGCTGAAGATGATAGGTGGCGTCAGCTTGCAGACAGACGGCAAGAGTCAATGCTCCGTCTGCTGGAGCATCAAACTGATATGCTCCAGCGTATGGTTGAGCTGCAGGAAAGGCAGCAGGAGCAGAGACCGCCGCTACAGCTCCTGTTTAACCAACAGCCCTCCTCCCCAAGTTCCATAGCCTCCTCACCCAGACGCCCAAGAACATGGTGGGAGGGCCTCCGGCCACCCAGTCACTCCACCCCAGATGATCGCCCAAGCATCAGAAGGCTGGAGTTCAATAAGAGTTAAAGTTTTAAAATGCAGTGTGTCCTTTTCCATCCCTCCTCCCCCAACCATCCCAGGCTACCTTGGCAATTATCCCCCTACTTCTGTGAGGAATTAATAAAGAATGCATGAATGTGAAACAACAATGACTTTATTGCCTCTGCAAGCGGTGCTCGAAGTGGGGAGGGGAGGGTGGGATGGGGTGGTTGGTTTACAGGGAAGTAGAGTGAACCGGGTCGGGGGGGGAGGGTTTGGAGGGTTCATCAAGAAGAAACAAACAGAAGTTTCACACAGCAGCCTGGCCAGTCACAAAACTCGTTTTCAAAGCTTCTCTGATGCGCACCGCGCCCTGCTGTGCTCCTCTAACCGCCCTGGTGTCTGGCTGCACGTAATCAGCGGCCAGGCGAGTTGCCTCAACCTCCCACCCTGCCATAAATGTCTCCCCCTTACTCTCACAGATATTGTGGAGCGCACAGCAAGCAGCAATAACAATGGAGATATTCTTTTCGCTGAGGTCTGAGCGAGTCAGTAAGCTGCGCCAGCGCGCTTTTAAACGTCCAAATGCACATTCCACCACCATTCGGCACTTGCTCAGCCTATAGTTGAACAGGTCCTGACTACTGTCCAGGCTGCCTGTGTACGGCTTCATGAGCCATGGCATTAAGGGGTAGGCTGGGTCCCCAAGGATCACGATAGGCATTTCAACATCCCCAACGGTTACTTTCTGGTCCGGGAAGAAAGTCCCTTCCTCCAGCTTTCGAAACAGACCAGAGTTCCTGAAGACGCGAGCATCATGTACCTTTCCCGGCCATCCCACGTTGATGTTGGTGAAACGTCCCTTGTGATCCACCAGGGCTTGCAGCAGCATTGAAAAGTACCCCTTGCGGTTTATGTAGTCGGTGGCTTGGTGCTCCGGTGCCAAGATAGGGATATGGGTTCCGTCTATGGCCCCACCACAGTTTGGGAATCCCATTTCAGCAAAACCATCCACTATTGCCTGCATGTTGCCCAGAGTCACTACCCTTGATATCACCAGGTCTTTCATTGCCCTGGCAACTTGGATCACAGCAGCCCCCACTGTAGATTTGCCCACTCCAAATTGATTCCCGACTGACTGGTAGCTGTCTGGCGTTGCAAGCTTCCACAGGGCTATCGCCACTCGCTTCTCAACTGTGAAGGCTGCTCTCATCCTGGTATCTTGGCGTTTCAGGGCAGGGGAAAGCAAGTCACAAAGTTCCATGAAAGTGCCCTTACGCATGCGAAAGTTTCGCAGCCACTAGGAATCGTCCCACACCTGCAGCACGATGCGGTCCCACCAGTCTGTGCTTGTTTCCCGGGCCCAGAATCAGCGTTCCAAGCCATGAACCTGCCCCAGTGACACCATGATTTCCACATTGCTGGGGCCTGTGCCTTGTGAGAGGTCTATGTCCATGTCAATTTCCTCATCACTCTCTTCGCCACGCTGCAATCGCCTCCTCGGCTGGTCCGGGTTTCGCCTTGGCATGTCCTGGCTCTGCATATACTCCAGGACAATGCGTGTGGTGTTCATAGTGCTCATAATTGCCGCGGTGATCTGAGCGGGCTCCATGATCCCAGTGCTAGCTATGGCGCCTGGTCTGAAAAAAGGCGCGAAACTAGTATCTGACGGACCAGGAGAAGGAGGGAGGGCCAAGTGACGACATGGCGTACAGGTACAGGGAATTAAAATCAAGAAAGGTGGCTGTGCATCAGAGAGAAACACAAACAACTGTCACACAGAATGGTCCCCCCAAAGATTAAACTGAAAAGCCTGGGTTTAGCAGGCCGTTGATTTCACGGAGGGAGGGGAAGCACATGAGTACAGAACAAATCTATTTTTTACATCTTAAGCTGGCAGCCGACGGTGCAGCATGACTGATAGCCTCTGCAATACGACGACGATGGATACCAATCGTAATATACCATCTTCTACCAAAAGGCAAGGGGCTGCTGCTGTGTAGCAATGCAGCCCCACGTCTGCCAGCCCCATGTCTGCCAGCACCCAGATCGCCCTCGGCCTCTTCTGGGTGCTTAGCAGACAATACTGGGCAATTGGCAGAAAATAGTATACTACGACTGATAGCCATCATCATCGAGACAGTAGCATGTCTGCCCAGGTGCCCATGATTGACAGCCACTGCAGTATGACGACGACTGATACCAGTCGTAATATACCATCTTCTACCAAAAGGCAAGGGGCTGGTGCAATGCAGCCCTACGGCTGCCAGCCCCACGGCTATTAGTCATGCTACACCGTCTACCGCCAAAAGGCAGTTAGCAGCTGCTGCTTGTAGCAATGCAGTCCCACGTCTGCCGGCATCCAGAGGACATATGGTGACGGTGAGCTCAGCTGAGCTGAGCGGGCTCCATGCTTGCCGTGGTATGTTGTCTGCACAGGTAACCCAGGTAAAAAGGCGCAAATCTATTGTCTGCCATTGCTGTGACGGAGGGGGAGGGGCCTGACATGTACCCAGAATCTCCCGCGACACTGTTTTGCATCATCCGGGCATTGGGATCTCAACCCAGAATTCCAATGGGCGGCGGAGACTGTGGGAACTGTGGGATAGCTGTGGGATAGCTACCCATAGTGCAATGCTCCGGAAGTCGACGCTAGCCTCGGTACTGTGGACGCGGTCCACCGACTAGAGCACTTAGAGCATTTTATGTGGGGACACACACAATCGGCTGTATACAACCGATTTCTATAAAACCGGCTTCTATAAATTCGAACTAATTTCATAGTGTAGACATACCCTTAGAGACTAAAGTACTCCTCGTTCTTTTTGCTGATACAGACTAACACGGCTACCACTCTGAAACCTAATATTTTGTGATCTTTGGCATAAGTGACCATTATCACTAAGTCCAGCTTGCTTGCATGGGGACTATCTGTGACTCCATGGTAGGACTGTTACAGTGCTTTAGGAATTCACATTTGATATAGAGTTGGTGAAATCTAATTGTAGAAAATATCACCAATTTGGGGTGTCTGTCCTGCTTTTTGACAGTCTGCCCTGAGGTTGGCACGAGCCACTCCAGACTGCATAACAACTAGTACTAGATATGGGACCCGAGTCTCTTGTCAGATTGGCATAAATCAGCAGGAACTGCATTAAATTGAGTTATACCATTGTAAAACCTGCATAAATTAGAGAGCAGACTCAAGTCCATGGATTCTTATGTTTAAAATATTACTGGTGAGCCTAGAATTTGATTTCCAGTGTCAGATTAAGAAATGACTTTAAAAAACCTACTTTTTAATTATTTTCCCCTTTCAGTAGTATACATCACAACTTTGTAAAGAGGACAACTGAGAAAATATAGAAGATTTTGCTTTCCCAAATATTAAAAAATTGCTAAGAAGAAATATGTTTAAGTGGCTGACAAAACATGATAGTTAAAGGGGAGGGAAGGGTAAACAAAAAAACAAAGAGAGTTAGAGTGGTCACAATTAAGTTCCATATTTTGGTGCAAAAATAAAATAAAAATAGGGTCTGATTTTCTGTTCCTATTGATGTCATCTGGAGTTGTGGGAACTCAGCAAATCTGAAAAATCAGTCCATGGTGGTTTCTTTCAGAGTGGCAAAGTAGACAATTGATGAGGTGTAGGGGATCCCTGGAAAGAGTCTAAAGTGCCACCACTTTCTTTCAGCCTTGGACAAGTGGTAAAATAATGCCTTCTAATATGTTATTTAGATACGCTTCCTTTCACACTCAGATTCATAATGTACATTATCATCATCAGCGGGGCCTAAAGAAGACTTTCTTTTGAAAGATTGGTGGCGTTGGGAAATATTATTTAAAATCATCATTACATCAGTAATCACTTCTAGTCAACATAAGAGTAACTCTAGATACGTTTAAAGGTCACAGATGCCTCAGTATTGTGCCTCTTCTCTATAATACAGCCTGAAACATTCATAGGCATCTAGCCTACATGCCTCTAAAACAATCTTGCCTCCTTATCAACAAATGTTTTAAGTTGTGTGACTCACTATGGGCGGTGCTCATTGTCTACTGTGTCAAAACCGCACTTCAACTCAGATGTGATTTCAAGCCCAACAAATATTTCTCTGAATGTTAACACACATCATTCCATAGCAAGCCCTGCATTTTAACAAAGCTTCCCTTCTTCAGGATAAAGAGCTCTCTCCTGCTTCCACTGAAGTCAATGGCAAAACTCCTATTGACTTCCAGGTTGAAATTTAAATAGTTCTTAAAATGTGTGACAAAAGCCTCAGAATGAAGGACAACAACAAGTCTGAAATGATGTAGATTCATTTCTTTTACAGGTCCACATTTTCTGTTTTAAGAACATAGCTATTGATTTTTATTTTTCAGATATGCTATTAGACAATATTCGATAGGTCAGAAAAAACACACCCTGGTAATATGCAACACACATTAATATAAGCCTCCTCTTATTCAAGATCACCAGAATAAATCTGAGGAAATCACGAATAAAACCCCTGTGATCATAATTAAAAAAATAATGCTTAGCATTCATTTTATATAGTGTTTTTCATCCTTGGATCTCAAAACACTTTACAACGCATCATTGACCTTAATTTTTATAGCTGAGGCACACAGAGATGAAAGCCTTTCAAAAAGACCTCTGAGTTTGGTTGCCTAAATTCTGTGTCCCCAACTTAAGATATTTTGGGCTTCATTTTCACTGGTGTTTCCGCTGCTGTAACTTGCATTTAGAATTGTGGGTGCTCAGCATTTTTTGAAAAACAGGCCTAAATTGTTTGGAGTTGGCCATCCTGACACTGAAGCACCCAAAAATCAGAGGCCACACACAGTGTGCCTAAAAACCACACAGTGAGTCCATAGCAGAAACAGGAACAGAACTCAGGTGTCCTGATTTGTGAGCAAGCTGGTTTACGTCACTTTTAGGTCAGTCATTGTAGGTAGTCCTGACTGACTCATGGGTCTAAAAAGAAAGATGCTAATTTCAAGATTCAGCATTTTTATGTCAGTAATTGGTAGTAATAAACAGTTGCATAAGAGTAGGTTTGAAGGTACAGAAGTATATATGGCTGTTAAATGAATGATTTACCTTTTAATCAAGATCCTATGTGCTACGTTGCACATCAGACCTAATAAGAAAAGACTTCAGAGTTATATGGCACTGTACCCCAGTGACCTATTCTACTCAGCGCCTGTACTGCTCCATTGGTCTTTCCCTGCTTCATTCCCATTTAAGTCCATAAAGACCAGGGGACCATGGAGAGACCAAAGAGAGGCCTCTTTTCAGCACTATGGTGTGGGGAATAGGCTGTATATGGTCAGAGATCCATCTGCCTGCCCAACCTTCCCATCTCCTTGCACACCAAAGCTGCTTTAAACACAAAGTTTTACATATTGAGCTCCTAATGTGAAAAACAGTGGGACTATCTTTACCTTTTTGTCCCCCCAATCTCATTCCCCGAAGCCCACTTCCAGGCACAGGTTCACACCTCTCCTGTGGATCTTCTAAGAAAGACAAACAGTTATCAGCTTGATGTTTCTGACTTGAGGAGGAGTGAAGTAATTAATGACATTGATATTTATAGTGTAATTATGCTCCAGAGTCAACTCCAGTGGAGATGAATTATGTAGTAGCCATTTGTGTGATAGCATAATCTCATTAATCATGGGGCCTTAGTTACAGTGCAGGGTGGAGGTGTTGGAGCCAATCTATAACCCTGGGAATCCTTGGGTGGGGTAGGTGTCCTGAAGGGCTATATGTGTTCTGAACTGAGGCACTGGAGATGAGTATATTCCATTTCTGTTCCTCCTCACAGTAATTCTGCTGTTCCTATTCCTGCTTCCTCTATCAGATGAAGCTCCTCCCAACTCCTAGTGTTCCATTACTGGTTCTTTTTCATTTTTTGCTGGAATAGTTTATGCTTCCTGCCTCCCAGCTTGAGGAAGGGGTCAGGAAGTAGCAACAAGAGGAGGCCATGCCCATACCAAAAGGAGAAGGGGGATCCCAGAAGAGGAGAGGTGTGACTCATTCTAGGCAAGACTTCCAACACACCTCAACTTCTTAGTGACTAGAAACCCTCAGGCCTCCCACGGCAGCCCCCCCCCCCCCCCAACCCCAGCAGCTCCTACTTAGTCTGTAGAAACTAACCAGTACCTCAAGGTGTAAGTGTGAAATGAGTCTTCAGTAAATACATCCTATGTACCAACCACAGGGCCTGTTCTTGCTTCCAGTGGCGTGAGTGATAGCAGGCCAATAACTCCAGCACTAAAGTCCACACTCCAAACCATTTCAAAATGTACTCCAACCTCCGCATGTCAAAACGAACTAAGGAAACAGTTTTGACAAGTATTTCTGGACCAAGTTTTAAGCAATCAGTATCAGGTTAGGACAGGAATCACTCAATATCCTGTGGAGGAAAACAGCTGACATGAGAGTAGTTTCAGCTTTCCCTCTTTTAATCATGCTTTCTAATGTACTGCCAAGTCATTCCTGTTCTGCTCTCGATAAGGCTGCACTGTACAGCTACGGGAACTGACTTTTCAAAATGCAAAGCTTAGACAGTCTCCCATCTTTTCCTGCAGATTATTTCTACAATCAAATTGCATTTTATTATGCAAACCTCACTTGGAGATGAAATTTTAATAGTACCCCAAAGATCTAATGGCTATTTATGCCTATATATGGTGTTTCAGTATGGATGAAAGCTTGTTGCAATATTCAGAGTTAAAACCAAGATCATAATTCTTTGCACTTATTTATTTGGTGGTGTTTCAAAGTGCTGCATCAGTGTTTATTAATTTATGGTTAATTTGCTTCAGACAATGAAATACTAAGTGCAAACAGTCAAGTGTATTATTAATTATTAGTAGTATTTGTATTGCAGTAGCATTCACTTGAAGATTAGAAGACCCATTGCATAAACACACAAAAGGACAGAGTCCTTGCTCCAAAGAGCTTACAAATCTAATTTGAAACAAGATGCAATGAATATAATAAAGAGGAGGGTGAAGGTAGGGAAAGGGGAGGGAAGGGGAGGATAGCAATAAGATCATGTGGTCTATATAGATAAGCTATAATAAGCAAATAATATTTTTAATGAACAATAGCTGGTTGCAAAAATATTTCTGCCCGCCTTCCTCCCTGCAGAAAATTTTAGCTGAAAATGGAAAGTTTCAGTTTCATCTAAATTTTTCATAGATTTTTTTTTTCATGAAAAATCAAACCCCAAAAGCTTTTGATTAGGAAATGCCACTGTAGTGCCTCAGAGGAGTTGTAGTTCAGGTGCTTCATGCCTTGTCCTTTTCTGTGGACTTGTCTCTCAAGGCAGACTACATCTCCCATGATGCACCACCCACTCCTCTCTCGCTGAGCATTATCGGGCATCATGGTAGTTCCTGGGTGCAGTTCATAAAAGAAGATGTAGTCCAGCTGAGGGAATGGAAGCCACAGGAGACAATGGGGCCATGAACTGAGCCATGAACAACCTGAACTACAACTCTCATGAGGCACAACAGCAGCATTGCTGAATTGAAATTTTACAGTTTTTGAGTATTGGCTTTTCAATGAAAAGTCCAAATTTTCCTTGGAAAGTGCACACTTTTAATGAAAAATGTTATTTAAATGAAAACCCAATTTTCCATAGAAAACCAGTTTTCAATCTGCTCTACAGTATATAACACGTTAAAGCAGTGCTCCGGGTGGGGTGGGGGGCTGCTCACTCCGGTGGATCAAAGCAAGTTCGATATAACACGGTTTCACCTATAACGCGGTAAGATTTTTTGGCTCCCGAGGACAACGTTATATCGGGGTAGAGGTGTAAATGTTATAAGCTATCCAGACTTCTGTACAAAACAGCTGCTTTCTTGAAGGCATCCCAGCAGAAATGAGTCTCTATGTCATTGAAATTACACCAGAGACAAATTTGGCTTCCATTATTTAATGCCTTAGCTAAAGGACAACACCTTAAATCACAATCTCTACTTTCAAACGGCACTAGGAATTTATAATTCGACATGCCCATATTGCTCAGCTGTAGTGTAGAATCTATATCCTTCCAATCCAAGCAAAGAACTATTACCTAGTCATGCACTGATATCCCTTAGAAGTTCAACCAGATCCAGCAGACTTGAAAAAAGCACTGTCAGAAGCACTGTTTATTTAATTGGGCAGCTAATGCGATGCATACAGTATTAGTAAGAGAAAATTATATTTTATTGTTGCTTGAAGAATAATCAGTATAATGAGTTCTTTCCTGGTAGGACTGCCATTAGGGAAAGACAGGAAGGAAGATCTTGAAAGGAGGTGCTTACAACACCCTGTCAACCTTAAGATAATAAAAAAGCACATTCCTTCCTTGTTTATTTGACTTGGTCTTCATATCTTTAAACAACTGCAAGTGTCACATAGAGGGTTTCTAAACACAGACAAATGAATTGTTAGTGCCATTTGAACAAATTACTGAATCATAGTGGTTCCTGAAAAATATTGAGCCTTCAAACCCACGCCATTGTTTAAAAAAGCTGTATCATCTATAGACCAAACTATAGACCATCTATAGTCATCTGATATTGAGGCGTTACTCCATTCAGTGTTGCAAGTTACTAAAGCTGGGTCTACACTACCTGCCTGAATCGGTGAGTAGAAATCGACCTCTCGGGGATTGATTTATCGCGTCCCATCAGGACGCGACAATCGATCCCTGAATCGACGCTCTTACTCCACCAGCGGAGGTGGGAGTAAACGCCGTCGACGGGAAGCCGCAGAGGTCGATTTTGCCACCGTCCCTACAGCAGGGTAAGTCGGCTGCAATACGTCGAATTCAGCTACGCTATTCGCGTAGCTGAATTTGCGTATCTTAAATCAACCCCCCCCCTGTAGTGAAGATGTAGCCTAAGACTGAGCCGTCTAAGTCCCCTTTTGAAAAGTGACTTGGACACTTAGGCTCCAAAGTCTCACTGAGGGACTGCACTTCTGGTTGATCCCTGAGCTGGGAGCATGGGATAGGCTGAAGCTTTATTGTGCTCTGCCTGTCCCTGGCACTCTCTCTTAACTACTTAGTACAAACTTCTTTTCATGTTTTATGGATTTCTTAGACTGGAATAATCACAACAAAGAAGGTTCATTTTACTTACTTTAGTAAAAATACGATCAACATTAAGAAGCTTAAATAAATTACTCAATTACAGGAAGGTACAGATAAGAGAAATGGCAGGAGCGGGGTCTTTCCAAAGGTGTGTTATTCTAAATTTCCAGTAAACAAACAAACATATTGTGTGGGGGAGAAAAAGCTAATTCCAAAAGGCAAACAAAATAAAAAGCAGTCCCTCACCCTCACACAAAGTCCCATCAAAATGTAAGGCTCCATGCTGCAGCTAGCGCTGCAAGCTAACTTCAATAAGCATTGCAGAAAGAGGTGATGACAATGCTGCTAATGTAACAGAAAATGCTATGTAGTTCCAACCTATCGGCACAACTCAAATGAAATGCATGTAGACTGGAGAGTCATTTGGAGGATAATTTCAAACCCAGTTTTTTGTTTTTTCACAGGATCGTTAAATCCTCTGTTTATCCTGCCATGGTTTACTTCGGTTCTGTTCAGCAATATGTGTCCAGTGGGCCAAATTCTGCTCTCAGTTACCTGTACAAATCATCTGAAGTCGATAGGTATGCGTAAGTCTACAGTGAGAGGAGACTATGACAACATCATATGTTTATTAGCCCTTGTGTGAAGTAGTGTAGCTCTGCTTGTGTTCTTTTTTCCTATGTCCTTAAGGTTACATTGTTGTGTCCCACTGCCAAATCCAGGGTAGAGGAACATAAAGCCCAGGAAATGATCTGTTTATTACAAATGCAGGAGTGGTTTGTGGGGTCTTAGTGGAGGTAGGAGATTCAGCCTCCATACCCACTGATGTCAGGGGAGCTATGGAAATAGAGAGCTCCAACCCTGTGGAGGTGCGTTCCCTCAGCCAATGCCAGACAGCACCATAATCTCCCATTGGCTGCGCAGCTCTCTCAGGAGCTGTCATTGGCCAGACAGCATTCCTGTGAGGAAGTTCGCCTGAGAAATTTTAAAGTTAATGACATTTTGGGGTGTGGCAATTATATACAATACTTGTCCTTTTGATGGCTAGCCACATGTTTAGGGGCCATTTTAAGTTGTTTAAGATTTTTCTCCTGTTTTGCCCCTGATGTCAAGTTGTGGTGTTATCCTGAGGGTTAATATGATAACATTAAAACTACCACTAATTAATTATTAATACTATTACTATTTATTAAGCCCCAACAATGTATTGCTTAAGACAAATAAAGACATTCCGTGTCCTGGGGAGAAAGTGTAACTATATAATATTAACAAAATGTACAGCTTCTCAGAGATGATCCCAGTCAGTGTACTCTAACCGCAGAGAGACATTTAATGTTCACCTCGGTTTATTGTTCTTAGACATAGCATTGTCTAGTGGTAAAGCACAGAACCCGGAGACCTAGGTTCTGTACCCAGCCTTGACAATGACTTCTGTGTCATCTTGGGCTAGTCACTTAACCACTTCATGGGATTCCCCAGATATAAAATAGAAATAATTACAAATTGGCTAAGGAAGTGGTGTTCAAGTTTGGTTCAGGTTCAAAGCCAAATCAGGGCTAGAGTTTAGCTTTGGCTTTGATGGCACCAAAAATCATACAAACTGTCTTTGTTGAATTTGGCCCCACATGGTGAAATTATGAAAAATCAGCTGCTGTAGCAGAATGGAATTTCATGAGACGAGCCATTCTCACAAGATTTTGACCCCATCAAAACTAGAGCTGGGAAATAGGTTGTCACAGGGTAGGATTACCTTTTAAGGGAGGCAGGTTTAGCTCTATCTTTGATTAATTAGCTGCCTGCCATGTGATAGGTTTGATGTCTTTTATTGAACTTGCACAACCATTACATCACAAAGGCACTGACAACAGATACAAAATTCACTACAACTGGACAGGAGAGAAAGGAAGAGATGTTTACAGATTAACTGAAAATATAAGGCTAAAACCCAAAATATTCTGAACTGCAACCACAACAAATCACAGAATCTGCACAGTTGCTGCCAATGCTACCCTGTATTGTGTTATCAAATGGAGAGCTGGCCCTTTAAGGAATCTAGGCTTAGTTCTACTTGTGACTAATTGCCACTAATTGCCTGTCAGGTGATGGGACTGAGGTCAAGCATCAGGTGACAGCCTTCAGGCCACCTGGTCCTCAGAAAAAAGGCCATCAGGTGACATAAGTAGGAGAAGTCATCTATAGGGTGCAGGAAAACTCCTGCAGGGGACCCAGGGAGAGGGAAGGATCTGCATAGAGTTGCTCCAGGTTACGCAGAAGACTGACTGGAGATGTGTGGGCAAAGGCAGAAGCCTTGTGAGGAAGAGGTTTTAGGAGGGGCCAGGAAACAGGAGCTGGCTAATCTGTTTTGATTTGTGATGGACTGTTTTGGTTTTGAGAAATAAACCCATCCCTGGAGGAAGGGACTGAAATTCTGCTGCTGTTGGGAGATTTATTTGATGTGTAGCTCAGTGAGTTGGCCCAACAGCTTGCATTGGCTCCTTCTGATTTTGAATCTAACCAGTAAGAAAACTGATTCAGATCAGAGATTTTAAATCCTTATATTCTGCAGAAGATCAAACTTGAAGTCCTCCGTGACCAAATTCATTTACTATACCTACTTCACTGTGTTTTGAAACACTTTGGGCTTTTCAGACACAAGGGTCTATATAAATACTAATTAGTATTATTTAAGATTAGAAAACAGGCAGATCTTCTTGCCAGGAATGTTAAACAGGCGGAAGCGTTCCACACACACTAGCTGTGTACACAAGAGACTTTAACAACTGGTAACTGGACCAACAGGATAGCTAAGGTGTAAGTACCAATGCAGCAATGTGTCCACGCTAACCATAATTTTGTGGGTACAGTTTGCCTTGTGGTCACACGTAGGCTGTACTAGGCAGTTGCAGTAATACTGCCCTCTGAGTGCTTATCCCACAGTTCCTGGGACAGCTCCCTAGGTCTGAGAGGGAGCTAAAGAGTTAGGAGGCAGTCCAGTAAGAAGCATAGTCCTAATTTATGGTGTTGCATGGGGTTTCTAGTGTGAGGGCTAGTTGTTGGGTCGGCTGTGTAGTCATCTTTTCTTGTGCCAGTATATGCTCATTGATTTCACATTGGTGCTGTCTGTCCTCTGTTCTCATTTCCTTCTCAATCCAGAAATTGACCTGGATTCATCTCTTTCCTTCTTCCTGAACTTGTCTTCCAGAAGCAGGCCTCATTTTCTGCTCCCTGAACCAGTAAGGTTTATTTGAGTAGTTATTCATGTTCTGCACATGTCCCGTGCATTTTCCTGCTTTTCTTTCCCAGAGTATAAGTTTGTTAGCCAGTCTACCTCTGGGGATCACAACCACTTGCCCCTATGTCTGCTCAGGAACATACACAGTGCTACAGTAGGCACTACATGGAAAAAGACATGCAAAAGTTAACCATAGAAATCTCCAACCCTTGGCATGCCAAGGAATGCAATAAAAGTAACAACTTCACTTCAGATTTGAACTCCAATGTCTTCTGCAAAGTGTTTTCTCCTGGGCTAGAGATGTCAAAGACACACAACTGGAATTAATACACAACTTTTAATAATAAGGATCTGTGGGGTTGCTGATTATTATAAGACTGGGATCAGTTAACGGAGAGGTACATAGAGGGTGTTGGTGGTTAGTGCAACTGGGCTAATAACAAAAGTTAGTTACAGTAGGTAGACCAGAAGCCTTGGAAACATCCCTTTGTTTAAAAAAAAATAGAAGTAATTTTTCAGAATAAGGAGAAAGGACGATGTGTTTCCACTAAAGTAATTTTTAGAGCTGCTGTTAGAGGACCAACTCCTTAAACACAGAAGCACTGTGTTCTTCTCTGGGAGGTGGGAAGTATGACATTACTCCATGGGTTTTTTTTTCATGAAATTGTTTTATTCCATAAAAATTCCATTATTTAATGAGGTCTATGAATTAGTATCTCCACTGGATTTCTAAAAATGTAGGTTTTGTTTGATGTAGGCAATGTAGTTGTAGTCATGTCGGTCCCAGGATATTAGGTTATTAGGCTTAGGTAACACCTTTTATTGAACCATAGTCTGTTGGTGACAGAGACACGCTTTCAAGCCACACAGAGCTCTTCTTGAGACCTGAAGAAGAGCTCTGTGTGGCTTGAAAGAGCATCTCTCTCACCAACAGAATTTGGTTCAATAAAATATATTACCTCACTGTGACAGTCTTTACCCCTATATTCATCCCTTTTACAGGACTATGATAAATTTTGTACAAAGTATGCCCTTGTGAGGTATCATTTGAAAACTCATAATTTGCTGATCATTATTGTCCTGGTAAAATATGTGTGGCAATGTTGCATGTAAAGTTATAGGATTCCTCTGTATGGTATTGCTAGACATGTTCAAAGTCTGGGGGGAAGCAGCCACAAACCAGTTCCCCAGAAGCAAAAGGCTAACAAACACCTCAACCAGGTGTCAGCAAAATCAAATGGACTATCACCTGGGTAAGTGGCCATTCTTTGACAGGAAAGAAGATGTGGGTGAAAATATACATCTTGACAAAGAAACAGCTGGGGGTTCCCATCTAAACAGACTTTTTGTCTCCTGAACTTCAGCTGGAGATTATTCTCAAAGAATAGAAAGAGCTATAAAGAGGAGAAAGGAGATTTGCCCCAAAGTAGTCCTCCCTTTCTCTCTACCCACAGCATCCACAACACCTGAAGAACAAAGGAACAGCTTTGGATGGGAGAACGATCTTGACTGAAAGGAATTCAGATGAAATGTGGTGAGCGAGACCTTTGCTTTGAATTCACTTAGCTTGTTAAGTTAGGTATTAATTGTGTTTTACTTTTATTTTCTTGTAACCAATTCTGACTTTTATGCATCATTATTTGAAGTCACTTAAAAATGGTATTATAGTTAATAAATTTGTTTTATGGTTTTATCTGCGTGTTTGGGAAACCCATCTGGAATAACAGGATTTGTGCATATCAATTTCTATTAATAAAATGACGGGCTTTATATGAGCTTGTATTACCCAGGGGAGAGCTGGGTTGTACAAGATGTACATTTCTGGGGGCAAGTCTGGGACTGGGAATTTGCTGGTGTTGCTCTGCAGTGTAATTCATGAGTGGCTGGCTATAGCACTCATACAATATAATTGGGTGTAACTTACATGCCGGAGGCTATGTGTGAGGAGACCAAGAGTCGTGTAATTTACAGCGAAGCAGTGTAAAAAGCACCTCAGGTTGGAGAACTGAAGGGACATGGCTGTTCAACAGTCAGATTGTACCACGGGTAATGTCACACTCACCCACCTTGTGTTGCTTGATGACAGGCAATGTAATTATTCACCATACTCTCATGGTCTCTGCCTCTTCACTAGCATTTTATGGCTATGACTGTTTTTACACATTAAATACAATGCAGAATTAATTATGAATTCAGTTAGATAGAGAAGCACACAGATTGGGTGCCTTACAGTGGCGTAGTCAGGGTTGCAGCCGAGAAGCAGTGGCGGAGAAAAAAGGTGCCGGTCCTTCGATGGTATTTCGGCAGCCCTGTGCATTCGCCGAAATGCCGCCAAAAGACGGAGCGGCGCATGCGCAGGGCCACCCCGCTTCCCCTTCCGGAGCTCCGCTCATGCCGCCAGCCTGTAGCAAATGCCCCGTCCCCATCCCCTGATAATGGCGGAGGAATTATCAGGGGACGGGGCATTCGCTACAGGCTGGCGACATGAGCTGCTGCAGTCCGAGCTGGAGGAAAGATGGACGAGTTCCAGTCAGGGGAGGAGACTTCTTTTGTTGTTGATGAAGTGAGTAGCAAGAGGGAGGAGACAGTGGAAGGACCCGGAAGTGGAAGGACCCAGAAGTGGCGCCGAGTAAGTATGAAAATTAAAAAGGCGCCACTTTTGGGGAATGTGGTCGGGGAAGCGGCCGCTTCACCTGAACCCCCCTAGCTACGCTACTGGTGTCTTAGGCTAGCATCTTGGCTGGCAGATACAACGTAATGTAAAATACTTTATCTTTATTGCAAGAAACACATATTGGACAATATAATGATCTGATTTGTAGACATTTTACATAGTAGTTTCTGTGGTACTTTGATTTTTTATTTTCTTTGCTTGCCTGCCATTTGTGTTTGGCCACGAGGCCTGGCTCAACGAGCAGCTCTGCTTGCTGGGCTGGGCTCTTCCACTTTTACCAGGAGTTGTGGCCCTTTCAGCCAAAGGTTGGGTCTAAGTGGGATGGTGAGAATAGGGAATTAACAGAAACTGAACTGAGGAGGAACTGGGCAGCGGTGGCTTGGGCTGCCGAAGTGTTTGGGAAGGAGGAATGGTGGAGGCAGTGTGGGGTGGAACACCAGTGCAGGAGGAATGATAGACATCTCTGTTCTATTGCAAACCTATATCTGCCTTTCTACACGCACTAATGGCAGCATTCATAAGAATCTGGAAAACCTTTCCACAAGCCTGCAAAAATCTGACCCCATTAGTAAATAGTACAACAAAAAGCTATATACCGAATATGGAAGCCTCCTCAAACACAGATTCTTCCTCCTCCTGAACCTGCTCAGTTGCTGGTTCTGATTCTTGGGACACAGTAAAGAGATCCTGACAGCATTTTGGGATCACCCTAATACTACTCTTCAATCTTGTGGCCTGCCCAGTTGATGAAGCTGGAGTTCTTTTCATTCTCTTTGTCCCTCACCAGTCCATTTCAGGGAGGCTCCATGTTACCTAGTTGCATATCAGGATGTATGGAAGAGCAAGGTCAGTGGATTTGGTCCAATTTCTCAGAGAGTGACATTCTGCCCTGAGCTGGATTTACGGTTATTGCTCCGGGATTTGTTATACTAGAATTTATGGTCTTTGCTTTCCAAGATATTGCTTGTTGCTTCAAGTGATGCCTATTCTGAATAGGCACTTAGACACACATTTGTAGACAAAAAATGTTCTGAATGACCAAGTTCAACTGGTCCTGGATCTTCTCATCTGGCCATCAGGGCCCACACAATGACCTCGCGCCAGTTGGCAGCATACCCATAGGAAGCTCAGCCTGAGACATGCTATCCATATAAGCAAGACAAACTTGAAGTCATTTCTGAAAAAAATGATTGCTGGATAGCATGCAGCTGAGCTCTGTGGTGTTTGCATTTGGATAGATAAGTGGCTTTGTCAGCTTGACCCCCATGCAGTGTAGTGGTGTATAAGTAAAGCTAATAGAACATTTAAATAGTGACCAGTACACTCTGTGGAATTGTAATGGGAGCACTATAGGCATATTTGGAGCTGTTATGTCGGCAATCCCATTAGCACTGGTGCTGCACCAGTGGAGAATTGCATGGTGGAGGATCACACAGTGGTTAGCCTTTCTGGAAGCAAGTCTTTTCCAAAGGAACACCTGTGTCCCACCAAAATCACTTTCCTCTGTGAGTGTGAAATGTGTTGCAGGCATGCTACTGGAACCAAACAGTGATTAGAAAGCCAAATTTCTCTCCTGTAGACAAGACTATAGATTACTCATGATTACCGAT
The DNA here is from genome assembly GCF_013100865.1 of Trachemys scripta elegans. Classification (NCBI taxonomy): domain Eukaryota; kingdom Metazoa; phylum Chordata; order Testudines; family Emydidae; genus Trachemys; species Trachemys scripta. Next base: position 64,486,374 of record NC_048298.1, read on the forward strand.
ATCACTCATTCTGTCAGAAATCAGTGCATGATTCTAGCCTCTAGAAAGGTTTTAGTCCTATTACTGATACTTCCCCTCAGTTTGTTATAAATACTACTTATTACTTTTTAACAGGTCAGCTGGACAATTATCTGACAAACCACCAAAACTGTCTGCCAGATGGTGGCCAATGATTAATTCATCTTAACTTCAGCCAAAAAGGAAGAAAATGTGATGGGTGGAGCAGTAAAGACAAGCACAATCAACATCCGACCAAATAGGGTTTCCTGTCACCTTGGGAACTAAATTGATTGGCACTGCAGTTTCCTGTGTACAAGCTAAAACCAGTAGCAACTAGAGTAACAAGAATAAACGCAAGATAAGAGATCTGGCACTACAGTAAAAGTATGTTAAAAATTCCTGTCTAAGAAAGCCTAAAAAGGCAAATACAAATACTAGCACAGGCATTTGTGTCTTGCAGCTAGACTGAACACTTACTTCTCTTCTTTCAAGAGAATCTGAAGTTGCAATCAGTGAAACTGTTCTGAATATTAGGTGGGCTAATTTGCCTGGATTGTCTGGTCCCAGAAACAAATGTCACCAGCTATGAAAATTTCCTACTTTGCAGGAAAGATGGAGGACATCTGAGATAGTACCAGCTGCCTAAGGAACAGCAGAGTTAGGGAGGGGAAGTGCACCATCTATTCTAGCTGAGTTTGGACCAATCTGGCAAGAAGCATTCAAGACAATGGGAGAAAGTCCATGAGGCACTCAGGTGTTGGATGCGGTCTAAAGACCTAGATTATGATAGGTAGATGTCGTCGCAAACAATGGATTCACCCCTCATGGAATAGTCTTATAGACTGGAATATAGATGAAGCCATCAGGGTTCTATAATAACTATTCTAAAAATCTATATAACTTAAATACTATGAAAAGGGGCAGGGGAATATAGATATTTAGACAAATAGATTACTCTTGTCTTCCAAAACAAAACAAAAAATCCTTCCCCACTTCCATGAAATCTTTTGTTCTTCACTAAGGATTTCCTCCCAAGGAATTTCCAGTCACCTAGATCTTCTCTCTTCCATTTCAGACTCTTATACAAAGAACTAACCTAAATCAACTATCCAACAGAGCTTCCAGTTATTTACATCTCTCAATGCTGTTTCAGATAGCTTCAACCACAGTGAAAACACTCCACATATGCTGGATGCCTCTATTGAAATAATCAGCAGAGAAATAAAAATTGATATTTAAATGGTCATTCTTAGGTTAGCATCTGAGTTGATATCCCATTGAGATAAATGGGGTAGTTCAGATTCATTCAAATTCTTGTCCTCTCCATAGAGTCCAAATAAACAGGCTTTGCAAAAGGATTTGGAGTGGACAGAATTTTCTCTTCAGCCTGAAGCCAAAGGTTAGGGGATCTGCACAGCTATTCCTTGGCCAGACTGAAGGCCTTGTACTCAGCTAGAGTATGATCCAAAGTCCACTGAAAGTCATGGGAGTCTTTCCAATGGTCTTTAGATTAAGCCCCCAGTGCTTCTTGAGCCAGATGCATTCATGCCTGCCCACAATTTAAACCTAGATTGCTACTGATACATTATTTAAAATCTATGGGCTGTCAGACCAACAACTGGTAAACAAACTAAGGCCCAGCTGCTGCAAGGAGATCCATGTAAGCAGACCCCTGTGTCTGCTTGGGAGCTCTATTAGAGTCAATGAGGCTCTGCATGGGGAAACCTGAAAACACCCCATTGTTGGATTGGGGCTTAAAGTACTAAATGCCCCTTGTTTGAAAGGTGCCATGCAGCAGATCTACACAGGTCACTATTGGGCGAATACAGCACATAACACATTTTGGAGGCACTATCGAATCATGAGCCTATGTCCTAAACAGGAAAATGAATTTAAGCCTTTTTTGGAAAAGCTTGCACACTCCTTAAGTTATACACATACACAATACTAATGCTTAGCACCTGTATAATACTTTACAAACATTGTTATTTTAATCCTTGCAATACTCCTGTAAGGTAGGTATGCCTACAGATAGGAACATGGAAATGGAGAATTTATGTGGCTTATCCAGGGCTACACAGTGAGTCAATGGCAGAGATGGGAATGGAAATCAGGATTTTCTGGCTCCTATCTCAAACTCAGTTTATTAGTCCTTGCTGCTTCTCTAATTCCTTTTGATAGGGCAAGGTGTCATTTCTGTATCTCTTCTAACATGTTCTCCAGCTAATTCTTTTGGGTTGCCACATAGTTCTGCTTTTACATCAACATTTTCCTGGAAACAATCCCTGAGAGTTAAATTAAGAATGCCAAAAGCATATTCAGCTCAACACAATAGAGTAAATTTATCCTCCAAATCTATGCAAAGCAAGTATATTTTGGCCAGAAAATTCAAAGCCCCTTCCTGTAAATATATGAAGTTCTCATACATATGTCAGAAACTACAAACATTGGCATGTTTACAATATTCCAAATGCAAGATGCTACCCACAAAGTATTGCTTTAAGTGATTACTCACAACAGAATATTTCATTTAATGGCAGAAAATCTCAGTAACAGCTTTAGTCATAATGAGATTATGTAATAGAATAATTATATCTACAGCACCAACTGAGTTCTAATTAAAAAATCAGAACAGGACCAGAGAGAATTGCTGGATAACATTTCTTGTCTTATTAAATGGAGATTTTCTCAAACAGGTGATACTTTCTTATTTGACTTATTATATTAATGTAGCAAACAAGAGCATCATTTTTTTTACCCTCCCTTAAGTGTTTCTAACTACTGGGTCATGATAGTTACTAGTTAATATATAAGGTCAATTTGGTATACTGTATCACTAATGTATTGATTCCTTTGAAAGGAGATTGCTCTTCAAGTTCCAGAATACCTGCCAGGACTATATGTAAAACAAGTACCAGCTTGTACAGCTAATGCTTATCACCCACAAGATGGCTGCCAAGGGGGAGATAATGAATAAGGATGGTCAGATACTGTAATTTCATTTTTGTACCTATGTAAAATAACTGAAAAGGAGCAGATCTGTCAAAATTAACACAGGACTTGCCATAGCAGATCAGACAAGTGGTCCATCTAGTCCAGTAGCCTCTCTCTGACAGCAATGAGTACCAGATATTTCAGACGAAGGTGAAAAAAAACCCCTGCAGTGGGCAGTTATGGAATAACTTGCCCCCCAGGGAAATTTTTTTACTAAGCCTATCAGTTTATGCTCTAAAACATGAAGGCTGTAACACCCAGCCCTAATGGAGCTCTCCTTGGCTGGACACTCAGCAGAGTGCTGTCTCTGGGACTCACACACTGTGCCCGTGAGCACTTAGTCTGAGTAGGCTGCAGGCTTGTCTCTCCCCTGGGCCTCTCTGGCACATTTCCTGTGCACAGGAACACTGTCTGTTACCTCTTCATGGGAATGTGGCCCTGTGGCCTGAGGTCCCCAGGACCAGTGCTGATCCTCCCAGACTTCCCAATGGCTTGAGCACACTCTTTATCAGAGCTCCAATCTTGTGGGAACTCTAGGTTTACAGTTCTCTTTTCAGAGACACATATTAGTGAAGCAAATGGAGACAGAGGCGGTATAAAGTTTTGTAAACTTAATCACTCTTTACTTTAGCTAGCACAAAAATATACAGATCTAGATAAAACAATAAAAAACACCTATACCTATTTCCCTGCTTCAGTTTCCTCACCATTCTTGAACTTTATTTGGGCTTAGGTCAGTTTCCTCTGAGATGTCCAGGATCTCTCTCTCTGGCTTCCCTTCCAAATCACTAGTCTCTCTCTCTCTCTCTCTCTCTCTCTCTCCTGTGGAGCCAGTTTCCTTCTTCCTCAGCTGGTCAAATAGTTAAAAGGTTAACAATCCTCCCTTCTACATAAGCTTGGCAACTCTCTGCCTCTCTCCTGCCCAAGCTTCCTGTCAATGAGTCCCCTCTGAGTTCCCTCTCACGGTATGTCTTCACTGCCCAGTTAAAGTGGGCTCTTACCCAGGTTTCAGCCCAAACCCCCTTACCAGCCACACAGAAAAACTTTTGACCTATGTTCCTGGAGATGTTGGTTAGAACTCGAGCTACGCGTTGAACTTGGGCTAGAACCTACCCATTTTGCAGTGATAAATCACTTGAGTGCTGATCGTCCTCCAATTACTTCCCACAAATCGCCCCCAAAGGACAGACAAGTTCTCCCATAACGGACACAACTGACTGGGTAAGAATCCTTGAACATCTCAGCACAAGGAACCATGGACTATCCCACCAGGTGCACACAGGTGCATGGAGAAACAGTGAGGACACAGTAATGTGGGTGGGATGTTGCTATGGGGATCCTCACACCTGAATAAGGCTAACCTGGGCCAATCATCTGGGTTAACTCTGTAGAACAGACATATCCTCAGGCTCCGTGGCCTCTAAAGCCCAGAATTAACAGCTGATTTCTTTGTTCTCCCATTTGGGGATTTTCCACTCTCCAAACTCTGCAGAGGAACTTGGACTGGCTTCCCCAGGCTTCAGCCATCCCACTGTACCAAGGTGTTCCCACTTGAATGGGAGCCATCCAGGTTTCATGACCCCCATTGTCCCTGGTGTGGGGGATATGTAACACAGTCCTGACAGCACATGGCTCACTCCACATACACTGAGACAGTGAATGATAGAGAAATTTCATAAGATCAATCAGAATTCATAAGTTGTACACAGACTCCCCAAATCATCACAAGGGTGTATATCCTTCATATTATATATTTATCCCCAACAATATAATCCTTTCTAATATAAGTGTGGTTGTTCTCATTATCCACATATGTCAAGTCCTCTTTTGTATCTTCCTGTTCTCTTGCCCTCAATTTTATCTTGTGGCAGTAAGTTCTAACATAGGTTACTTATAAATTGTATGAAAAAGCAGTTTCCTTTAAAATATGCTGCCTTTCAATTCCATCACAATATCCCCTTATTTTTGTATTATGAGAAAAGGTGAACAGAAGTGCCCACCCTGTTCTTCATCCCACTCATTATTTTAATCACCATTTAAATAGGTAACCACCATCTCCTCCACTGACCATATGCCAACTATAGAAATATATGTATTTGTTCAAACTGGAGAAGAGAGTACACCTATTAAGTTACAGAGACTGTCATAATGATAATGACAGCCATAAGCATTTCTTAATGGTTCAACGCCTGTCATTCATGACATGCTGTTTTATCTTATTGCTCTGATTCTTGGCACAAGCTTAACATCACACAAGGTTTTTCCTCCACAATCAGAGTTCAGTCCAGCATTCTGCTCAAATTCACCATACCCACACATTATGTTATATGGGGTTCTGTTTGATGCAGTTTTAGAGGTCATCTTTCCTCCTCTTAGATCTTGGAGTTTACTTTTTCTTATAATACTCGACATTCTGGTGCTTGCTGTGATTTTCACTGGAGATGACAGACTGAGACGTCACATGGCCTTCTTTGTAGTGCCCAGTGACTATTTTAACAGAGGTTTTCACAGTGCAGAGTTCAGCATATAAAGTCCATTGGAAGTCCTCCCCCCTTTGCAGTGGATTCTAACTGGCTTGTCTTAATTTAGCATATATTTGAACCCTAGCAATGATTCCTCACAGTTACAGATAAAGGTAATTATTGATGTTTCGATTCACTGGCAGTTTAAAAAAATTGGAAAGAAAAATTGGTTTGTGTTGAACTGAACCCCAAAATTCCTCCCTTCCCACCCCCATTTCAGCAAATCAAAAAAGGGCATTCCAGGTTGAACAAAACATGTAATTTGACCTGAAACGTTTTGTTTCCGGGCACTTTTAAAAGACTAGATTCACAAAATGGCCAGAGGCCACCCACCTCATAACTTTTAGCCTAATGGCCAGGACACTTAATTGGGATGGGGGACAGCCAGGTTTGACTCCGCACTTTGATGCAAGCATCTGAACCCAGGTGTCCCCCGTCCCAGGCGTTAGGCTATTCTGGAGTGGGTCTCTCTCAAGCTCTCCTGTTGAAGCTGTTCCGCTTTATATAAATAATTAAATGTTCATTGAAGCAGGGTCTTGAATTTGGGTCTCCCTCTCCCAGGTTAATGTCCTATTACCAGGCCATAGAGTCATTCTCACTCTCTCTGGCCCAATGGCTATTCAAGTATTTTATACAAAGTTGAACAGCTTCATTAGGAGAGATGGAGTGAGACCCACTCAGTATACCCTATAACACAGTGCTTGGGGAACTCACCTGGGAAGGAGGAGACTTGGGTTTAAATCCCTGCACCAGAGCAGGGATTCAAACCAGGGTCTCCCACATCCCAGGTGAGTGCCCTAACCACTGGGCTAAGAGTTACAAGTCAGAGCCTCCTCCTTATACAAAGCAACAGAGGGTCCTGTGGCACCTTTGAGACTAACAGAAGTACTGGGAGCATAAGCTTTCGTGGGTAAGAACTCACTTCTTCAGATGCAAGAAGTGCATCTGAAGAAGTGAGGTTCTTTCCCACGAAAGCTTATGCTCCCAGTACTTCTGTTAGTCTCAAAGGTACCACAGGACCCTCTGTTGCTTTTTACAGATTCAGACTAACACGGCTACCCCTCTGACTCCTTATACAAGTAACTCCTCACTTAAAGTCATCCCAGTTAACGTTGTTACATTGCTGATCAGTTAGAGAACATGCTCATTTAAAGTTGTGCAATGCTCCCTTCTAACATTGTTTGGCAGCTGCCTGCTTTGTCCACTGCTTGAAGGAAGAGCAGCCCGTTGCAGCTAGCTGGTGGGGGCTTGTAACCAGGGTGGACCGGCAGACCCCCTATCAGCTCCCCGCTCCTCTAAGTTCCCTCTGGTGCAGCCACCCAGCAGGCTATCAATTGCAGGCTATCAACTGCTGGCAGTTCAGCTGTCCCTCCCACCACTGCCATGTGCTGCTCCTGCCCTCTGCCTTGGAGCTGCTCCCAGAGACTCCTGCTTGCTGTGCAGGGGAAGGGGGGGCTGTCAGGGTGTCCCTCTCCCCCCTGCTTCTGCACCCCGCTTACCTCTTCTCCATATAGATCAGGGAGGGGAAAGGAATGGAGAGAGCTTGGGGCAGCAGCTGCTGTCTCAACTTCCTGATCCACTTAAAAAGACAATGCACTTAAGAGTGGGTCAGCTTACTTAAAGGGGCAGTGTGCATCTCTCTCTCTATCTCCCACACACAAGGTGTGTGTCTGTCTCTGTCTGCTATTCTGTCTCCCCTCCCTCATGTTCGCTCACCTTGTGTGAGAGGCTACATTAACAACAATGTGTTAACCCTTGAGGGCTCAGCCGAGTGCTAGTTCATCATTTAGCAGCAAGGCATTCCCTGGGAAATCTCTCTCCCTCTTCCACCCTCTAACTTCACCATCTCAACCAAGCTTCACAATCATCATAGCTGTGAACAGTATTACATTGTTTGTTTAAAATGTATACTGTGTGTATATCTATATAATATATAGTTTTTTGTCTGGTGAAAAAATTTTCCCTGGAACCTAACCCCCCCATTTACATTAATTCTTATGGGGAAATTGAATTCACTTAACATCGTTTTGCTTAAAGTCGCATTTTTCAGAAACATAACTACAACGTTAAGCGAGGAGTTACTGTACAGCCATTTTGTGAATCTAGCCCGAAATTTATTTTCTGGTGGAAACTATTTGAGTCGACCAAAACTGCATCTTTCAGCAAGTAAATTATTTGACCAATTCTTTTTGGCTACCTCGAGTTACAGCATGTGAAGGGACATGCCCTTACTCTGGTGCGGAGGAGACTAAGGAGCTCTTCTGGGCCTGTTCAGCACCAACGAGGCACACCTGCATGGCTTGTTTTGCCTGGAGGGGAGAGCATAAAAAGGGAAACCTGCCACAGGAAGGAGTGGTGAACAGGAACACTCAACTTCAGAGGCTGCTGACAACAGAGACAGGGCAGTCAGAAGGAGACAGTCACAGGCCACACTGCTCACAAAGCTGTGATGACTGGTAGCAAAGCAGTACGCCCCAAAAGGAGGGACAGAAGGTAGGCCTCACTAAGGGGTAATAGACTCTGATAGACCAAGCTCAATCCTGAAAGACAGGCCACCTTTGCCTTTATTTCTTTTCATCCAGAATCTCCTCTCTCATAAGGGAAAAAGAGGAGAGAGGGACTTTCTTTTGCCTGTTTGATTCAGAGAACTCCCTCATGTGTTGCGAACTAAGGGGAAAGAGAGTATAAATGATCGACAGTGAGGCCGGGGGGTTGGGGATCAAGGGAGCCCCTACCCGCCCCCTCCATCCCCCAGCAAATTCTAAATTCTCATTTTTACTCTTCATTTCACATACCTGTCGTATGTTCCCTCAATTCGCTGGGCTGTATTCTCCCTTGCACTGCATCTTGTTGTATTTATTTGCACTTGAGAAAAGTACGTGCAAAGTGGGTCTAAAATACCACCAGCTCAGAAGGATGGTGCTTTACAGCCGCTTTGCACGTGAGAAAATGCCTGCACAAACTGCAGAGCAGTGGAGGATCTAGCCTGTTTTGTTTCCAAAGCAATAATCACATTGGAGATTGCATGTGGATGTCATTGTTTAGAATGGTCACAGCATTAGTAGGTGGAAAATCTTTGTAGCTATTTTGGTGCTGGAATATAAGTGCATGAAGAGACTTTAGAAATAATAATTTGTAGATTCTACAACACTTCTTAGTTGTCAGGACCATTATTTCTATCTTTCCCAGCATTTGTGTGTGTGAAATATTTAACTGAATTTGTTTGAACAAATCCAGGTTATCCCTATAATACCCCTGTATTATTTAGCTTAGATGCCACGTTACAAAAACTTGGAATGATAATCGTAATAATAAGTGGAGTTTCCCACACCTGAGCCATTCTTTTTAAGTGAAAAATCTGAGGAACTGTCCCAGATTGAGGTGTTAATACATGAGGTTTTGGAACAAATTGATACCTTAAAAAAAAAAAAAAACAGTAATAAGTCAGTAGGACCAGATGGTATTCACCCAAGAGTTCTGAAGGAATTTTAATATGAAATTGCAGAACTACTAACTGTGGTATGTAATCTATCACTAAATCAACTTCTTTATCAGATGACTGGGGGATAGCTAATGTAATGTCAATTTTTTAAAAAAAGGGTCGAGAGGTGATCCTGGCATTTACAACTTCAGTACCGGCAACTGATTGGAACTATAGTAAAAACAGAATTATCCGACACGTAGATGAACATGATTTGTTGGGAAAGAGTCAACACAGCTTTTGTAAAGGGAAATCATGCCTCACCAATCCACTAGAATTCTTCGAGGGGGTCCACAAACTTGTGGACAAGGGTGATCTAGAGGATATAGTGTACTTGGACTTTCAGAAAGCCCTTGACAAGGTTCCTCACCAAAGGCTCTTAAGGAAAGTAATGGGATAATAGGGAAGATCCTCTCATGGATCAGTAACTGGTTAAAAGTCAGGGAAAAGAGGGTAGGAATAAATTGTCAGTTTCAACAATGGAGAGAGGTAAGTAGTGGTGTCCCCCAGGGATCTGTACTGAGACCAGTGCTGTTCAACATATTCATAAATTATCTCAAAAAAGGGGTAAACAGCGATGTGGCAAAATTTGCAGACAATACAAAATTACTCAAGATAATTAAGTCCAAAGAAGACTGTGGAGAGTTACAAAGAGATCTCACAAAACATGGGTCACTGGACCAGAAAATGGCAGATGAAATTCAATGTTGATAAATGCAAAGTAATGCACATGGGAAAACATAATCCCAACTATACATACAAAATGATGGAGTCTAAATTATCTGTTCCCACTCACAAAAGAGATCTTGGAGTCCTCGTGGATAGTTCTCTAAAAACATCTACTCAGCAGCAGTAAAGAAAGCTAAGAGAATGTTAGGAACCATTAGGGAAGGGATAGATAAAAAGACAGAAAATATCATAATGCCACTATGTGAATTCACAGTATGCCCACATCTTGAATACTGCATGCAGTGCTCTTCACCAAATCTCAAAAAAGATATTTTAGAATTGGAAAAAGTACAGAGAATGGCAACAAAAATTATTAGGGGTATGGAACAGCTTCCATATAAGGGGGGATTAGAAAGACTGGGACTGATCAGCTTGGAAAAGAAATGATGGGACGGGGAGGTGATATAATAGAGGTCTATAAAATCATAAATGGTATGGAGAAAGTGAATAAGGAACTGTTATTTACCTCTTCACATAATACATGAACTAGGGGTCACCCAATGAAATTAATAGGCAGCAGGTTTAAAACAAACAAAAGGAAGCACATCTATACACAACTCAGTCAACCTGTGAAATTCATTGCCGGGGATGTTGTGAAGGCTAAAACTAGAAATGGGTTAAAAAAAAGAATTAGATAAGTTCATGGAGGCTAGGTCCATCAATGGCTATTAGACAAGATGGTCAGGGATGCACCCCATGCTCCGGGAGTCACTAGCTGCCAGAAGCGGGGAGTGGACAACAGGGGATGCCTTGTTCTGTTCATTCCCTCTGAAGCACCTGGCATTGACCGCTGTCAGAGGATAGGATAATGGGCTAGATGGATCATTGGTCTGACCAGTATGCCTGTTCTTATATTCTAATAATAGATGGATAAAGGAGTAATTCCACAGTAAACCATATGCATGATTTGCTGGTGTGGTAACTTATCTCCTTTACTCCTTTTGTAATGGACACCCAGCACTTTTACGTTTTAACTTGTTAATAACTCTAATAGGGTTTTCAGTGCTTTACTGAATGCACAAATGCATGCGAGTGCGGTGAAGTGTACACTGTAGAGGACCTGCTTGTTTGCCAACTCCTGGGGAGATCTGAACAAAGGAGGATCTTGCTGCACCAATGGAATGAGCCATCACTTGTGCGGAGTGCTGGAAAAAACATCTAGCTTGTGACTGGGACAAGAAAAGAAGAAGTGCTTATCTAGTCAGACTACAATTTAAAATACCAAATCACTATCCATCAGATTCTGATTTTGGTTACAATGTATAAATCAGATTAACTCTGGACTAGCTGAGATCAAAATTAGGCCTGACCCTTTAGTTGGAAAAATATTGGTTTGCAGCCCAATTCATAAGAGTTTAAATAGAAAAATAAATGACCATGCAGCATGCAATATGACAGAAGAGAAAGTGTAAGCCCCAAGGAACTATTGCAGTGCCTCACAGGAGACATATATTGGAGAATATTAGTTCTCCTGCTTGTTGGGTCAGTAATGGGACCAGGCATTCTGCCAGTATAATAGGTCTTTGTCACTTAGGGAAACAAGGGAATGCCAGCAAACAGCAATTTTCAAGCATCCTCTGCTGAATAATTTAGAAGATTCTAAAAGGTCTTGAAGAAGACCCTTCACCTTTCCTAGCCAAGAATCACTAAATAACCAGAATGAAAAAAGGGATCAAGAAACATAGCTTAGACGGAGCCCGTCTATCATCTCTATGCCATTCACGTATATCTTTAACCACCATCTCTTCCATGGGGCAAACATTTACTATATGCCAAATATAGAAAGACATCTTTCTATTAATACTAGAGAAAAGAATTCACCTATTGAGTTACAGTGCCTGTTATGGTCATGATAGCCTTGCCATGCAGCCTTTCCTCAAAAGTAGAACAAACGTTGAAATGGAACACTTTAGCTAACATTCCGCTGAATGAGTATTTCAAGATCCACTTCAGTGAAATAGGGAGCTGCTCAAAGGGACACTTGAAAACCTTCAGCTAAAACTGATCCAGGACAAGAACCCAAAGCTGGGCAACTGAAAGGGCTGCAGAAAGAAACGTGCCCAATCTTTTCTTTTTCCTACTCAGGAATGAAACCCAAGATACATTGCAATCTTTTCTTCCTCCTATAGATGTCACTCTCCCATCGTCCAACAACTTGACTGCGACAAAGCCCGTAGCTCAGATATAAGTAACTCTCATATCACGCAAGTTTTGATCTTTCTTTAAAGTGAGCTCTGTTACAAAGGGTTCCTAATAAACAATGGTAGTTTCAGGATATATAGTTGGTAATGAAGGCTGAGGTTTGGTGTGATTTTGATAAATTCCGTTAGCAGGAAATAAAGCCTTATTCTCCCCCCAAAAATTAAAGTCATGCAAGTATTTCATCTCTCTTCCCTATTTTACCACTACTGCTACAGATGGACCAATAATTTGGGATCATGATGGTATCAGGAAGGCAATCAGACTTCTTCTCAACTGCCTTAATCATGGTATTACAGTCCCAGAGTATGTGTTGCATACAGGGCCGGTGCAAGGAAGTTTCGCGCCGTAGGCAAAACTTCCACCTTGCGCCCCCCCCCCCCTCCCCCCCCCCCCCCCCCCCCGGCAGCTCATCCCGCCCGGGGAGCCTCCCCCCCGTGGCAGCTAACCCCGCCTGGGGAGCCCACCCCAGCTCACCTCGGCTCCGCCTCCTCCGCTAAGCATGCCGGCACCACTCTGATTCTCCTCCCCTCGCAGGCTTGAGGCGCCGATTGGAGGAGACTTAGAGCGGGGGCTGTGTGCTCAGTGGAGGAGGCAGAGTGGAGGTGATCTGGGGCGGGGAGCGGTTCCCCTGTGCGCCCCCTCCCCCCCGTTACTGCAGGTGGCCCTCCCCATGCCTCACCTCCACTCCACCTCCTCACCTGAGCGGGCTTCTAGACGCCCCCAACCACTAGGCGCCCTAGGCGGCCGCCTAGTTTGCCTAAATGGTTGCACCGGCCCTGGTTGCATATATTTTATTAGAGACATTAAATATGTCTGATAAATGCAAATGTTAGCTGCGGAGCCTATTGGGAAAACCCTTTATTATATAAAATGGTAAGCAAGATTCTTGCTAGAGAAAGAGGCAGCAAAAGATGTGCAAAGAATCTACTGAATCATTCATAAACAAAATATATTTTAAGAAGCTGGACAAACCACAGAATTGTTTCAGTGATACATCAATAGCAGTAACTGTGAACAGTTTGCGCTTCTGTACCAAACGTCTCCATTCTTGTTAAAAAAGGAGAGAATTAAGGAGCCAAACCCTGACCTGGCACAGCTCTGCAGTCCAGCTGGGACACCCGGTCAAGGCTAGGAAGGAAAAGGTTTTCCCATCCAGTGAGAATTTTTGAGATTTCTAAAGATTTGCCTGTCCCAGATCTTGACAAAAAGTCAAAATCTTGAAAATTTTCACAAACCAAAAATCCAACCAACCAACCAAGTAAATAAATAAAAGGTTCCAATCAATGGAAACTTTTCAATTTCAAAAATGTTTCATTTGATTTCAGTGGTTTTTTTTTTTCACCTTTTCGGTCTAAATTTACTAAAAGTTTGAAACGAAAAGTCACTTTGACTCAAAAAACTGCATCTTTCTAATTTGAAAATGTCACCATGTCCCATGTTACCAATTTCAAAGCTTTTTTTACCCCCTCCCTCCTTCTGAGTTGGGAGATCTGCCAAAACCAACTCTGTTTCATAAGGTGTTTTAGTTTTGATGAATTGGCATTTTTTGGGCAAAAAACAATTTGTCGAAAAATTCCCCAGCAGCTTTACATAGAATGGTACACCTGTGTGAGTGGGGAGCCCTGCAGGCAGAAGTCATAGTGCTTCTCTGCGATTGCCCAACCTCTATTCCCTCCTCAAGAGGTGGAGTCACAGATTCCCCCCTTGCTGCCAAATATGGCAGTGGGGTCACCCATTTGATGAGTGATATCAAGGGAGAGGGCATTGTACCCCTGACATTCCTGTTATGGGGGCAGAACAAGCCTTCCTGGCTGGATGATGTTGATTAGTTATACTGCGGTCATGCCTAAGGAACCCAGACAAGGATTAGGGCCCCCTCGTACACCATGAAGACAGTCCCTACCCTAGAGAGTTCACAAACTGGGATCTGAATAATACACAGCCAGTGAATCAACAGACAAAAAAGAGGGAGAACAAGGTAATGGCAGAGAGCAGTGCAAGGTCAAACAAAAGAAAGCCAAAGCATTAGACACACCCTACATGGTGCCTCCATGTTGCAACCCCCATGCCATGGCACTGCCCCCGTGTTGTGGTCTATTTGGGGTAGAGAGGTTTCAGAGTCGATGGGGCAGTTCTCTGAGCTTTTGTTTTAGCCTGTTTGCATACCCAAAGGTATTAGTTGCCCTCAGACGCCAATGCCCACTAAGGCTTTGCGGGATGCAAATGAAAGGTTGGAATTGTGACCTTAGACTATGTCTACACTGCAATCAAACACACACAGCTGGCCTCTGTCAGCTGACTCGGGCTATGGATAGGGTTGCCAGGTGTCCAGTTTTCAACTGGAGCACCTGGTTGAAAAGGAATTCTGGTGGTTCCGGTCAGCACTGCTGGTGCTGCACCGCCAACCGACCGTTAAAAGTCCGGTTGGCGGTGCAGTGAGGCTAAAGCAGGCTCCCTGCCTGCCCTGGCTCTGTGTGGCTCCCAGAAGCAGCCGGCGTTTCCCTCTGGCTCCTAGGAGAAGCATGGCTATGGAGGCTCCATGTGCTGCCCCTGTATCGAAAGCCGACTCTGCAGCTCCCATTGGGCAGGAACTGCAGCCAATGGGAGCTGCGGGGGTGGTGCCTGCAGACGGGGGCGGTGCACAGAGCCGCCTGGCTGTACCTCTGCCTAGGAGCCGGAGGGAAATGCCAGCCGCTTCTGGGAGCCGCCTAAGGTAAGTGCTGCCTGGCGCTTGCACCCTGAAACCCCTCCCATACCCCAACCCCCTGCCCCAGCCCTGAGCCCCTTTCTGCACCCAAACTCCCTCCCAGAGCCCACATCCTCTCCTTCATTCTGAACCCCCCAGCCTGGAGTTCCCTCCTAGACCCCAAACCCCTCATTTCTGGCCCCACACTAGAGCCCGCATCCCCAGCTGGAACCCTCTCCCCCCCCCCCAATACTCCAACCTCCTGCCCCAGCCCTGAGCTCCTTCCCGCATCCAAACTCCCTCCCTGAGCCTGCATCCTCTCTTGCACTCTGAATGCCCCAGCCTGGAGCCCCCTACACCCTGAACCTCTCATTTCTGGCCTCACCCCAGAGCCTGCATCACCAGCCCAGAGCCCTCACTCCCTCCCGGACCCCAATCCCCTGCCTAGCCTGGTGAAAATGACCGAGGGAGCGAGAGTGTTTGGTTTTCTGCAATCAGAAAGTTGTCAAACCTAGCTATGAGGCTGTTTAATTGGGATGTAAATGGTTTGGGCTTGGGCTGGACTCGAGCTCTGGAACCCCGTGATGGGGGAGGGTCCTAGAGCTCAGGCTCCACCCCAATCCTGAACATCGACACCGTAATTAAACGGCCTGCTAGCCCAAGCCTGAGTCAGCTGACACAGGCCAGCTGCAGGTATTTGATTGCAGTGTAGACATATCCTGAGGCAACTGAGGGTGGGATTTCTGTCTGGTGGAAAGTATGATGGGGGAGGGATTAAACAGTTCATGTGACTGATGATCAAATGTGTGACAGGATGCGAGGGGAAAGAAGTGTTGTTGCTTTGGTCGATTATTACTTCGTATTCTCCCATGTTCCTGTGTTTTAAAATGTATGTCAAAGGCACTCAGTGTGTTTGATGGGCACCTTTTAGTGCTTCTCTGAAGGAGGAGGTGCACATCAAACTATGCTGTGAGATCTTAAAATGGGACAGTAAATATTGAGTGTGCTAGGGCATAATCCTACCTTTCTTGAAGGCCCACAGGTTTCATTTTGAAAGGCGATGGACTGGCAGAGAGTGGAGGTTTGATCTCAGGAACACATTGGCCTTGGGGGTCCACTATGACATTAACAACTTTAGGAGCCTGTTCAGGTTGGACCATTCTGTTTGCTGTCTTGTACTCAGACCGAGTTGTCTGCAGGGGAATGGGTGAAAGGTGGATCTCTTGTTTTTTCTCCTTATCTTGTCGCAGTGAGAACTGAATTTTTTCCTTTAATCTGTACAGAACCTATAGAAACAGAAAGGAAAGAGTATCACTTTTTATCCCAACTACTGTGAAAACAAAGTAAAGGAAGAATTAAAAATGCCTAGGATTGATCTATATAATATCAATGATTTCTAGAAGGATTCCACAACTCATGGGCTGAAGTATTTTCAACAAAAAGGGTAAATACTGGCACACAGGTAGTAGGAGGTTTTAGAAATTCTCATTGCTAACTAACAATTATTTTTAATACAGTTACTGCAGTTGTATTATTAAAGAGATAAATAAAACATAATGGGAGATAGTTGTCACAAAAATCATTGAATGGAAAGAAATACTGGTAAACAAAGTAATTATAGAAAAGCTTCACAAAATATTAACACCAAAAATACAACAGTACAATATATCATCTGATGCATATGAAACATCCAGACTCATCTCTCTCTAACTAATGTCCTAAATTTGTTTTAGAGTTTCAAAATACTTGTTGTTTACTCATTGCACAAAGCGCTGTACCAGAACAGAATAATTTTACAAGGTCACCTTTGCAACACTATTGTGCTATTATTTCAGCACTTCAGGTTTATAATACTTCAAAAAATCACTCCAGGATTCATTTTGACTCTAAATGTTTCAGAAATGTCACATGTTTTTGTTTGTTTCCTTGGGGAAGGTAGACAGTAGATTTCTTGTAGCTTGAGACATTTTTTAAATCTTCTCTACCAAGAAATACACAATGATCCTTAATAAAACCCAACATATGCATAATAGGTTCCGCTGATTGTGGACTGGTGCCATTTGATCATTTAAAACTTGTATTTTTTTTACAATAGCCAAAATGTTAACATCTAAAAACTCCATCTAACCTGGATTCCACTATCCACTCATTGCCCCTTGGGGATCAGCTATCTGTAGTAACTACTTTTCATAATGTCAAATTAATTCTGGATTCTGCTCTACTGATCTCAGTGGAGTTCCATGTCAAAGATACACTGGCTTGGCAGTGACTGTGAAGGTAACAAGGGCCCCATTTTTGCCATTGCAAAGGACCCCAACACTATGTCTCTTTAGCAGCTATGAAGTTACTGCTTTTGGAAGAAGAAACAAGCTCTTCTGAGCTGCGGTTGTGTCACTTTAGATGATCCCTTCTAGCGTTTAAAAAAAAAAAGAAGAAAATCTATGAAACTTACAATAAGGTAAGCACTATCATGTCCCAGTAACAACTAGGGCTGTCAAGCATTTAAAAAAAATTAATTGTGCTGTTAAATAATAATAGAATACCATTTATTTAAATATTTTTGGATTTTTCTACATTTTCAAATATATTGATTTCCATTACAACACAGAATACAAAGTATACAGTGCTCAGTTTATATTTTTGATTACAAATATTTGCATTGTAAAAAAAAAGAAATAGTATTTTTCATTTCACCTCATACAAGTACTCTAGTGCAATCTCTGTCACGAAAGTTGAACATACAGATGTAGAATTATGTACAAAAAACTGCATTTAAAAACAAAAAAATTTAAAACTTTAGAGCCTACAACTCCACTCAGTCCTATTTCTTGTTCAGCCAATCGCTCAGACAAACAAGTTTGTTAACATTTGCAGGAGATAATGCTGCCTGTTTCTTGTTTACAATGTCACCTGAAAGTGAGAACAGGCATTCACATGGCACTGTTGTAGCAGGCGTCACAAGATATTTACATGCCAGATGTACTAAAGATTCATATGTCCCTTCATGCTTCAACCACCATTCCAGAGGACGTGCATCCATGCTGATGACATGTTCTACTCGATAACAATCCAAAGCAGTGCCGACTGACACATCTTCATTTTCATCATCTGAGTCAGACGCCACCAGCAGAAGGGTGATTTTCTTTTTTGGTGGTTCGGGTTCTGTAGTTTCCGCATCGGAGTGTTGCTCTTTTCAGACTTGTGAAAGCATCCTCCACACCTTATCCCTCTCAGATTTTGGAAGGCACTTCAGATTCTTAAACTTTGGGTTGAGGTCTGTAGCCATCTTTAGAAATCTCACATTGGTACCTTTTTTGCGTTTTGTCAAATCTGCAGTGAATGTGTTCTTAAAATGAACAACATGTGCTGGAACATCATCCGAGACTACTATAACATGAAATATATGGCAGAATGCAGGTAAAACAGAGCCGGAGACATACAATTCTCCCCCAAGGAGTCACAAATTTAATTAACACGTTATTTTTTAAACGAGCATCATCAGCACGGAAGCATGTCTTCTGGAATGTTGGCCGAAGCATGAAGGGGCATTCAAATGTTTAGCATATCTGGCATGTATATACCTTGCAATGCCGGCTACAAAATTGCCATGCGAACGCCTGTTCTCACTTTCTGGTGACACTGTAAATAAGACGTGGGCAGCATTATCTCCCGTAAATGTAAACAAACTTGTTTGTCTGAGCGATTGGCTGAACAAGAAGTAGGACTGAGTGGACTTGTAGGCTGTAAAGTTTTGCATTGTTTTGTTTTTGAATGCAGTTATGTAACAAAAAAAAATCTACATTTGTAAGTTGCACTTTCATGATAAAGAAATTGCATTACAGTACTTGGATGAGATGAACTGAAAAAAACTCTCTTATTTATCATTTTTACAGTGCAAATATTTGTAATAAAAATAATATAATGTGAGCAGTGTACACTTTGTATTCTGTGTTGTAATTTAAATCAATATATTTGAAAATGTAGAAAAACATCCAAAAATATTTAATAAATTTCACTTGGTATTCTATGGTTGAACAGTGCGATGAAAACTGCAATTAGTCATGATTAATTTTTTTGAGTTAATTGCCTGAGTTAACTGCAATTAATCGACAATCCTAGTAACAACTAGACTATATTTCTTTTCTAGGTGCTATAAATAATTTAAAGCGAGTCCCAGTATGAGCAGACAAAATAAGTATATTTTTGCACTCTCCAACTCAGTGTCTTTTTCATCCTCCCAGACCTTAGGAAATCCCTCTGGCTTGCAGTGTCTACAGGGGATTCCACAAGCTTCTGAGTAATTGCGGAACATAATGTGTTGCTTCTACTTCCTTTTGCCACAAATCCAGGAACTTTTATGGTGCTTCCACTCAGTGAGGCTCCGTGAATACTCTCATTCAAGCCCCTTAGTCAGGGCCTGTCACTGCCTAGCCCTATGTGTGTGACTGGATATATCTCGTACATCCATTTTCATGGTAATATTCAAAAATTANAACTGCAATTAGTCATGATTAATTTTTTTGAGTTAATTGCCTGAGTTAACTGCAATTAATCGACAATCCTAGTAACAACTAGACTATATTTCTTTTCTAGGTGCTATAAATAATTTAAAGCGAGTCCCAGTATGAGCAGACAAAATAAGTATATTTTTGCACTCTCCAACTCAGTGTCTTTTTCATCCTCCCAGACCTTAGGAAATCCCTCTGGCTTGCAGTGTCTACAGGGGATTCCACAAGCTTCTGAGTAATTGCGGAACATAATGTGTTGCTTCTACTTCCTTTTGCCACAAATCCAGGAACTTTTATGGTGCTTCCACTCAGTGAGGCTCCGTGAATACTCTCATTCAAGCCCCTGTGTCAGGGCCTGTCACTGCCTAGCCCTATGTGTGTGACTGGATATATCTCGTACATCCATTTTCATGGTAATATTCAAAAATTAATATTTCAGTGTGAGCTTGGAATTGTCCCATTTACGAGCAATTCACCCATTAGGCAGGCCTCAGTAACATATGTAAACACTATATTCATTTAATTGAGTTAGAGACTAAATCACATCAGTAAAGTGAGCAAGATTTGGTCCTCCTCACTTTGGAGGAAAATAGCCCTAATTGTATTACAAAACCCAACAGGTATATTGGATAAATAAATACAGATGTTTGAGATATTCTAACCACTTTCCTCCTACAAATCATTTTGGGCTTCTCTGCTTTCAGATAAATCCTAGATACTTGATTATGAGACTATCACTCTGCCATTCATGGCACAACATTTTAAATCACATATTTACATTGCTTTCTTTCAATGTGATGTCTCATTTGGAGGCACAGTCAGTTAGGTCTTTGGGATCCATCTAGTCTAGCATAATTTCCTACCTCTCTCCAATACTCTGCTATTTGACAGAGAAAAAAAAAAACAGTAAATTTAGATCCCATCCATAACAGGCTATGAAATGAGTTAAGGAACCATGTTTGGTCTTCATTTAGACATGGTTTCAGCTAACACAGTTTGCCCAAACAGTGTGGATGGGGAAAAATCATATCAAAACCATGTTTAAAAAGACATTCTGGATTTTTAAAAATGGTTTTTAAAACCAGTTTGGCTCTAACAATAATAGCCAACAAAACTATGCAAATAACCAATTTAGTTACAGCCATGTTTAAAGAAAGCTTAGACTCAGTTCAAGGCTGAGCGTAGACAAGGCCTTCATGGCATAAGGTGTCTGTCCCTGTTATAGCTCACAAGAGCTAAGGAAAGGCAGTTCTCTACAGCCACCTCAGAACACTAGGATAAATGGTACACACTAACACAGAGATACAGGATGACTGAAAAATATGAAGAAAAATCCCTAATCTTTAAAGAGCTGCTTTCTAGGACACAGTGGGACATCTTTAAATTTTGCATATATGGGGGCCCTGGTGTAGACTCACAACTCAATGAGAATGCAACTCCTCTTCCTGTCGCCTCCTTGCTTGGGTCCACATGGAGTCATGAGTAGGCCTAATCTACATACAGTGAAGTTCACACCTTTTGTTTCTGCCCAGAATACCTCAAAAGAGAGCCTAACTTTCACAGGCAAATTGATTTTTAACTCATATCTTTTGTTATTTCAGTGCATGAATGTGTGTGGACACTCTTACTTCAGAATAAAAGTATATTGTTTTGATTTTGTTTAAGTCACTCAATAAAGCTTACTTAAGAAAAATTGAACGAGGCCTCCTAGAAAGAGAAACTAACCCTTGGACTTGTTAGAAATCCTTGGTTAATCTCTTACTATTCCCTCAGCAATTCTACTAAGCATTGAACATAAGATGTTACCATGATGCAGTATTTTTAAAATTAATCTCATGTTTCAAGAATAAAAAGGCCAAGTTTGGTTTTCTTTGATGTATGGGGTCATAAATTATTTGTGTATATTCCTATCATCATAGTGTTTTTGAGTATCCTGAAAATTTTGTGAAGTCTAAAAGCTGCACAAACTTTAGAACAAATGATCAGTTGTGAAAATTTTTACAGGACAAGTGAATTTCCTGTTATTCAATATTTGCCTGATTAAAGTGTTTCTAAAATTCAATCAAGTGGCAGAAAAAACCCCCACATGATTTTGGTAAGAACCATCCTGCAAAAATAATGAATGACAAATTACATTTTTATAAACAACTAGGGCCAGTCAAAAAATGTTCAATCTCACAATTTACACAAAAGAGGGTCAAAATTTTCTTGTCTTTTCTTTTGTGTGTGTGAAAAAAAGTCATTCTGTTTTCAAATTTTAGAATCTGAAAACTCTTGACAAGAAAAAGGGACACTTTTTTAAATAAAAAAATGATCCCATTTGTTCACCAGTTCTACAAGTAACCTGTAGTCTAATAATTACCTATTTATGAATAAAGAGCACATTAAGAAATCTGGATCATTTTTGAAATACTTCGAAACAAAAAAAAGCTGAATTCATAAGAAATATTCAAAATGAATAGTTCAACCTGCTCTATCAAATATAGTATTATGTATGAAAATGGTTAGTGTAATAACAAACCATTATCTATTCAAAATAAAAATCACAGAGAGACCTGTTCTCCTTAGAATAGCATTGTTAAATAGTTACACTTAATTAGTCCGTTGCTTAATAGGTTATAAATGATGTATGGAGCTCTCAGAAGAAATTAGTCCATAGTCTGGACTGCAGAAGAGCACCGCTGGTGGTGAATCCCTTCTGAGACACAAAGAGCACAGTTATTCTGGTGATGGGGGGTCACAGAATAAATGGGTGGCCTGGGAGGAACAATTTACTGGTCTGAATTTAGCTCATGTAGTACTGTATTACTGTATATAGCAATACACTGCATAATAAAATATAGGCTTGATAGTTTTCTTATTGCAGTTCATTAATAAATTCCAGAGAAATTAAAAATAAAATATGTAAAGACTTTTAATGCACAGTCTTCTGTCAGTGTAAAAACTGTGTAGTTAAATATCATGATTTGTAAAACCCGATTAAGAGAAAAAGCTGTACAGTTTTATAATTTCCATACTAATTCTATAGAACAAAGGATTAACATAGACAATTCAACTAGCTTGCACTAACCACTATTGTGCACCCATCTAATTAGTTTCCACTTCACATTTTAAGAGACACTTCCAAGTAATCTAGATCCAGATTTGGCCAACAGCACCTTTGACACTCCTAGGAATAAGCATTTAGGGATAAATATGCAGCTGCAGTATAATTCCAATATAGCCATTTTGGGTACCCCATTACAGGCCCAACATTTTGTAGCCTGCAGAATTTGTGATTTTATGTGTGTTAAATGTATGCTTATGCGCTCAGAGATTATGTAGATAAAAGGAGGAAGGCGGAATAGGTGTCCAAGGTGTTGTACTCTGCTTCCACAAAGTGAACAGCTAGGCAGCAGAGACAGAAAAAGTTATCACATCCTGTTTCCAGAGTTACATCTTTGATGATGCGATGTGTCTTATTCTCCATAAGAAATGAGGGGTGAGGAGGGGAAGAGGGAGAATTAATGTTTGTCAGGTGGGAAAAAAACAAGAACTCCATCCCCCCCAACTTCAGAGAGGCTTTACCAGCTTAAGTAAGATTCTGTCATCAAAAATCTATAATTTACAGACCGAACAACAAATCTTCATCTGAAATGTTATTTCCATCTTAACATACGGATGTAAAAACTTCAGATCCAAAGGTATATAGACAGACATCTAAATGTCCTTGAAAGCAAGTCTGTTTGAAAAGTACTAGGTATTCAATGGAATGAATAGTGCCAAGATTCATCAGAGTTCAACAATTCCTTATCTGTAAAATTATCCAGAAAAGAAGATGGAAATATTTGGGACATGTGTTAAGAATGAACACATTCTTGAGCAGCTGGAGGAACATGAAAGTGGGGCAAACCAAAAGAATCCCTCCACTGAACACTACTCAGAGGGAGAAAACTTATGGAATTTAACATCATAGAGGACATGCAAAGAGTGGCCTTGGAGACCCAGGGACGGTGGAGCCTTCCTCATGCCCTAACAGTGTGGGAATGATTCAGATTCTGAAGCTATAACTGACAGTTTCCTTTTTTTTTTTTTAAACAAAATCAAATTAAAAAAGATTTCAGAGTGTCCCTTTAATACCCCCAGTGTCAAAATGCACTCAGGGCCCTTTACATTTTTTTGCGCTTCATTCATTGGCAAGGATGTTCCCTGGACACCCAGTGGCTAGACACCTGACCACCAGACATATACTGCATCACATGTTAGACGTCATGTTAAAAGAGCAGTTAAATAACACACTTATCCCTAACTACATTTTTGAATAGTGGTAACATCCATATTTTCAATGTCAAATTCATATTTTATTGTAATTATATTGTTACACAGTGCTAATACCATATTACCATGTATAAAATGTATTATGTCAATGTTGTGTTTCTTATTACCACATAATATAAGAAATAAAATACACTAGAAATCTGTAGTGACATTGAGGGCTCCTGTGACCTCCATAAACCACTCACTTAGGCTTCACTCTCATGGATTATCATGTTACTAGAAGCCCTCAATTTAATTACTGCATGGTTATTGTGAATGGTTAAATGTCCATTATTTCTGAAGCTTACCATTAGTGATATTTTATATCAGACATAAAACATTCTAAACATAATAAGTATTTCTAGTACTCATCAGGCTTTGGCCTCCCAACACTATCAGAGTTACTCACTGCTACTTAGAGGCTGAGCTTCTGACTATTTTATGAAAACCCTCTTGAAATAAAGGAGGCAGGACTCTGTCTTTCAGGCTGATGTAAGCAATAAATAAATGAAAACAGAAAGAAGGTAAAGCAACAGACTTACCATTAAACATGTTGCAACAATGACAAAGATGCTGAGAAATATGACTACTGCATAAAATCCTTCTTTGCTCCAGATTTTGTCCGCTTCATGCTGGCCTTGCAAAACATTTTTCTTTATTACCAAAAAAAAAAAAAAAAAAGGTTGAAATTCTACAGTAGCATGTGCAGATTAAAGAGTTCTTATCAGGCACTATGCATTATTTCAGATTTGGTATAGTACACATTCAGTAGTATATGGCTCTGACCGCTGCCAGTTCCATATCTACCTAAAATAAGCAAACCGGCTGAACTTTATGTGTTTGCCAGAATAATCCTAACACACCCAAAGATGATTTAAGATCTTCTTAGTGACTATTGAAGTAAGCTTCCAACAGATGCAATGGACTGGTCTTAAGCTAAGTAAACAAGACTCATTCTTTCTTGGAAACTACCTGGCCCATCAGGTAAGAGGGTAGTACTCATATGTGTACTGAGGAAATTGCTCTTGCTGTCTCATTTTGCTGCGTCTCCTCCCACAACACCTACACACTAGCCTACGTACTATCTACACCTTACACAGAAGTGAAAACAGGTGCAAAGAAAATCTCGTGATGTATTAATAAGCTGAAAAGCCCTGACATTCTAACCTAAAGAAAAACCCAAAACAACCTCTCCCCCCATATTAAATTCTGATTGTACTTAAAGCAATCTCCTAACTTTAGGGACTCCCAATGATATTACATTTTTAAAGCAGCTCTGTACGCTGAAAAATGCAGAGCTGTTGGGGAATGTAAAATAAAAAACAATGTTTATTCTGTCTTTATTGCAGTGAGAGCCTGGTTGGAATATCAAATTATAAGATTTTAGCTACATTTTCAAATGGAAAAAAGCTTAATTGAAACTTGGTTCTAATAGAATTCTCAGTCCAACTGTAACACATTATTCAGAATATGATGTATATACTTGCAGCAAATGCAATCTTCACTTGTGTGTTTCAAAGGGAAAAAGATTACATATAAATAGACTTGAAAGAAATTAAGTTGTACATATAACTACAGAAAGTCACACTCCTAATTTCAGTCTATTTCTTTATTGTATTTCTTGAATAAAATTGTCAAGTTGAGAGAAAAGAAGGTATTTAAATCAGGTTTTCAATATGCATTTCCAAAGTCTCGATGTTCCCCTTTCATAGAAAAGCCCTGTAGGGAGCCTAATCTGTAATTTATACTAATTCATGTGAAAACTAAAAATTGCCTTGTCTTCACTATGAGTTTCCTCAATTTAATCAACTTGAGTTAAGAACAAACTTTCTTTCCTAGGCTTTGTCTACACTTGTGCACCATGTAGGATACGTGTAGCCACTCGCCTCAGTGAAGGGGAAGCTCCATCCACACTTACTGCAGCGTGTAGCTACATGTGGTTGTGAAAAGCTCCAGCAGGGGGAAGATAGCGGGGAAAGGCTCTGGCAGTGGAGAGCTTCTGGAGCATTTCCCTGCCACCTCCCTCTTGTCAGAGCCTTTCCCTGCTACTGGAGGCTTTCACTGCGGCAGGGAAAGGCATCAGCTGTGCTGGGAGGCAGGGGGATAGTACACTGCTGAAAAATAGCAGTGTAGACATGGGAAGCGCTGTGCGGCTGGCCTGCGTCAGCTGACTCAAGCTCCAGGGGCTTGGGCTAAGGGGCTGTTTAACTGCGGTGCAGATGTTTAGGGCTCTGGGATCCTGCAACCCCAGAACCCAGGCTCTAGTCCAAGCCCAAATGTCTGCACTGCAATTAAACAGCCCTTTAGCCTGAGCCCTGGGAGACTGAGTCAGCTGACATGGGCCAGCCACAGGTATTTAATTGCAGTGTAGGCATACCCACAGAGAACTGTGTAGGGTACATACCCTGGGGGTTCAGGTGTGTTTCTTCTCTTCTTGCCTAAGCAGTGCCTCTCCGTCTACACAGCTATTTATATCCATACCAGCTGGGCATGCAGTGTGTGTACTCTATACACTGCCGCAAGTATAGACATGCCCCTAATGAAGACACAGGAATCCCTAAAGCAAATATTCCATGAGGTTGACTTTATAGACTTGGAGTCACCTGATCACCACAGAGGGAGAAGTTCAGGAGTCTCATAGAGGGGGTGGGTGTGTGGTCTGCAAACTCAAGAGGGCCTTCTGCTCCGTGCTGATCCCTGGGCATGGTTTGGAGCTATGTTGTCATTGGGTATGCTAGCAGAAGCATGGGTAACTCATGCTCTGAAATCTGCCAGGTCTCCTGGGACCTTGCAATACTGAGCAATGCTACACACCTGCAAAAACCCCTTTGACCTAGAGCCCTCCCAAACAGGGAAAGCCCTACTCAGGTAGAATTCAAGCAGAGGAGTTTGTATGCACTGACAGCAACATGGACTCCGGGGATAGAGGGACACATAACTGAGAGCAGCCACTGCTGTTTTGATTCAACACAGATTTGCTTCCCTCTAGTTGTAGAGAAGGACAGAAACATTCAGTGCCTCGTCTGTGTAATTCACAGAATGTAGCTTTATAGAATACAGCACACACAGATATGTATTTGATCGGATGGTTAATTTAGGGGTGCTTATTATTTTTTTTAATTACTATGTATTGACTTATAATTAGAAAAGCTCCTTAACAAGAATATTCTTTTGTTGAGATGCGAGTCTGTCACAGCACTGGAGGCCAGATGGCAAAATGAAACTCACACAGTCCACCCACTAAAATCAATGAGAGTACTTGGGTGGGAAACTGCTCAGCAATGTGAGCACTTGGTTTCACAACTTGGCTCTAAGGGCTCTATATGTGTCCACAGGCTGAAAACAAATTCTAAATCACCTTCTTGCACTGAGCCATTCAAAAAATGTAAGCGTTTCTGGCATACTGGCCAATTATTTCTGCTGAAATTGTTCCTAACCTTATTTAAACAACAAGAAGCTCACTGCTTTCACTATTGGTTTTGTAGTGTTTCATGCAATTCAGTTACCTCAATGCAGTAAGGAGGTTATTTTATCTAATGTTTACAGGATAGGCCTGGGTCTTCATGCTGGCTTAAGGCCCAACACTGCAACTGCCCTGCAGTTTGAACTCCCATTGACAGCCATGGGAATTCCGTGTTCAGAGCAGCTGCAGCATTGGCCCATAAGCTATAAACTAACTGTTTGACCTTGGGGAGGTTACCTGACAACCTTCCTGTGTTTCAGACATCCCACGTGGAAAACTGGATTAAAAGCTAGGAGCTCATTGAGCATCAGCTGAGCTGCCCTTTCATAAGTAAATAAATGCTGCCCTGTACCTCCCCATCTAAAGATCAAATAAACTAGAGAGTTGACTAGCTAACATAATTTTTGAACTACTGGCCGAGGGACTTTAATTACCTTATTTTTAGTACATTAGTGGAACAGTAGAGCTTTTTTTTTTTGTGGTAGAACTTATTATATAAGTAGTTGAATCTACTATAATTCTTCTCCATTACAAATGCAGTGCACATTTTCTCCTGATTTTGTTTTTCTCAAAGTCAGATCTAAACCATTTTGAAATGTTAGGTAATTGTCTATAAAAAGGCAAAAATTACACACCACAACTCTAACACTGACTGACATGCCATTTTGGAACACTGAAATATTACGTTAGCCTAACAAAAGAAGTCTGTTTCCTTGATTCTAATGTAGAGTAGGATGGACAGAAGAACTCTCACTTAAACTCTTCTATAATTATGATAGCAGGGGGTTCTGGACTATTGTAGCTGAGTCACTTGTGTCTATGATAAAAAAATAATTTGTGAGACAGTGTCAGTTGTTCAGGACTATTTGTTCCGAGGTCCAGGAAAATCGATAAGACGGAGTTATAAACAATTAAGTTAATCTAAAACAGCTTAGTTGTTAAGCTCCTAGAGACAAAAGCTTTTCTGGTACAGTCCTCCTTATTGAGAGCAGAAAGTCAGAGATGGTAAGAAAAAAAAAAAGGCCTGTCAGCAGAGACAGACATTGAAACTTAAAGATGCAAAGGTGTGCTGATTAAATGAACTGGAACCGTAACATATGTCACTAGCTAAGTGGCGGTTCCCCAGGCCTCAGTCTAGGTATAATGCAATGCTTTGATTTTCTCACGGGGCTTGTCTACACACAAACTTGCACCAATTTAGTTGGAATCAATTTAAGCTAAATTGATATAAACTATTTCTAAATGGATTTAAGAATGTCTATGTAGGAGTATGAGGGGGGGAGGGATAGCTCAGTAGTTTGAGCATTGGCCTACTAAATCCAGGGTTGTGAGTTCAATCCTTGAGAGGGCCATTTAGGGATCTGGGGCAAAATCAGTACTTGGTCCTGCTAGTGAAGGCAGGAGGCTGGACTCAATGACCTTTCAGGGTCCCTTCCAGTTCCATGAGATAGATATATCTGGTTTATCCAAATTGGTGCAAGCTAGTGTGCAGACAAGCCCTTGGTTTTTTATAAATGTTTTTTTCTCTGCAATAACTTTGGACCTAAGCTGTTATTAAGGCACCTCTTGTAGACTATTCTCAGGGACAAAGGAAATGAACACCTGACCTCTGGTAATGGAGAGAGGTGGGAGAGGAGAAGCACTTGACCAGTAGCACTCTGTCCAAGGCATGGGCAGAAAGTTGCCCATTCTCAAAAGATGCTTCCAACACACTGGCTGTAGTCAGTAAGGAGCATGAGTAGAGCCTGGAGACCACGGAAATTGGTGTGACTCTGGGTTATAGCCCCTTATTGCCTCTGCCTTGCAAACATTTGTTCTTTGTGTGGATTTAGGGATACGTGAAAAATTGGTCAGTTAACATGGCTGGGAGGAGAAGATTAAATGTAGCTGTCTTTTAGGCCTTGATTTCTACAAAGACTTACACATGAGTAGTTCCACTGAAGTCAGTGGAACTAATTACACATGTAAAGATAAGTGTGTGCATCAGTCATTGTAGGATCAGGGCCTTATTTATGTAATCTGTTAAAAATGGAATAAAGACATTCAAATAATGCTCTTGTCTTCCTAATAGCATTAAACCCAGCTGACTTTATGAGCTATTTTGTATGAAGAATTCTAGAGAAAACTCCATGAAACCTTTAACTTTGTATTGGCTACATTTATCTGATTGACAGAAAGGGAATTCAAATACCTAGTAGTTTTAGACTATTGAAACTGAGGAATGACAATTTACTATTGCATGTAACATAGGTGAGATTTCAAAGTCAGCACTTTGTTTTTTCAGACAGTCCCTCCTAGCTTGAAATCATTTCTCCATCCATAAGGAGTTATTCACATATGTTTTCTTCCCATGTCTATTTGAACTGTTATTTGTAATTGAAGTATTTGGAACAGATAATCATATCTCTCAAATTCATACACTTCAGCACTAAAGTAAATTTTCATTTAAAAAAAGTATTTTAGGGCTGCAGGCCAGGTGGCTGATTGGAGGTGTAATGAACAGATCTGACATTAGGACAGGACTGCTTAGCTTCACTTTGTGATACTATAACTCAATGTCCTATAACCTCAGTATCTGCACCGTGAAAACCCTTTCATTTCCATAGTTTACCTGCTGTAGGAAACACATATGACTTTGCTCATTATAACTTGGTTTTTATATTGCACTTTTCATACTGAAAATATATCGCAGCACTTTACACTGAATTAGAACTTTAAAATAAGGTAGAAAAACGGCAGCGCAGCAACTATGTAGGCTAGTGGAGCACTCATTATGCGCTCATCAATGGCTCACACACAGGCCTGGACATAAAGGCCCTGATCCTTTGCTTGGCATAGGAATCAACAGGACTGGGGAGGGGAGGGGGGACTGGAGCTGTTCAAAGTTTTCTGTTCAGAATGTTTTTTTTGACCAAAAACTGCTCTCTCATCAAAATGGAAATTTGCACAGGAAAATCTGTTTTTGATTAACTGTTTTGAGATTTTTCATGAAATTGACCTCACACAGAGTTCAAGGGGCTTTATGTGTAATTATGGGCTTCCAAGCACCAAACAAGATCCAAAGTGATTTGATTATAGCCTGATGTGTTTGTGAGAACTCAATGGCTTCCTTTCCTTTTTTCTTTAATTATTATTTCCTTTGGTGTCACGAGGTAAACCCAAAGTCAAATATATGTCCAAATGCAATGTCTGCAGAGCACTGCCAATGTGGCAGTGCTGGTCCTGTTTTGAAACAGATTATCTTTAAAAATAAAAGTAGTAATAAAAAATAACAAGACGTTTTAAGGGCTCTCTCTTTTTTGGGCTAGGTAAAAAAAATAAAGTGGGCAAACTTTCAAATCTCTCACTCTCCCAGAAAACAAAGTCAGCAATAGATAAAATAAACAAATACAATTTGCCAAAGCCATTCAAGGCACAGTTTAACCCTGTATCGACCAAGTGGGAGGTTGGACAACCTTGAAGTGGAGAATTATCATGAAATCTGAATTCTATTTGTGTCTTCATAGAAGTCTTCAGACCAGCCAACTCACATATAAAAGACCAAAGTTTCTTAGGCCATGTCTATACATACAGTGGTGCAGTGGCGCAGCTGTACCAATACAGCTGTGCCGCTCCAGCCATAGAAGATGTTCTATGCCGACAGGAGAGAGCTCTCCCATCAGCATAATAAAACCACCTCTGCGAGTGGCAGACGCTATGTCAGTAGGATAAGCTCCCCCACCAACATAGTGCTGAGCACACGAGTGCTTATGTTGGTGTAACTTATATCGCTTGGGGTGTGTAGTTTTTTCACACCCCAGAGCAACATAAGTTATGCCGACATAAGCTGTAGTGTAGTCATAGCCCGAGTGATTATATGATCCATTCAAGCTTTCTTTAAATAATTTAACAGGATTATTTTTTATTATTAGCTTGCAATAATAATAAAAACAACTTTTATTAGCCATACATTCTCCTCAATATCAGTACCTTAGCCTAAGAACTAACACAGGCCTTAATAATTATATTTAGAGTTGACTAATTTACAGTAAACTCTAATATGTTATACACATGATAACCTACCTCTGGGGAAACCTCTGTAATTCCAAACTGGGATAAACTTTGATGCAGAACATTGATATTAAGTGAACGCAACACCTCTTCAGATGGAAGCGCGTCAGAAATTCCTGGTTTTCGATTTATTGGAGACACGAACAGCTCAACACAGTTCTTCTTCCCCTAGATAACACAAATCATATAAAAATATTTGATTCTGAATCATTCCTGCCAGCCACAAATTTTAATCATATTTTAAAGAATGAAAAATATAATATAAGGAGGATTGCAATTGCTCGCTTACTCTCTTTCTCTACTCACACTCCATTTCCAGCAATTTAAACTTCACAGGATGGATGATAAGAAATATAGTATATGCTGTGTTTTTTCTCTCTCACTCCTTATTAGATTATCCTCACCTTAAAGTCACCAACTTTAGATGTTTGTCCTTCAGCGAAACTGCTTTTTATCATGACATGTTGGTGTTTTGTTGTTACTTTGCAATCCAATGTCAACATATTGCAACTTTTTGTGATGAGGCACAATATTCTCATTGCAATGTCATGCTATTAGATGCCACAGCAATGTGACAGGACCCTAAAAAACTGCCTGGACGTTGTGTTGACTCCATAGAAAAGCCTGCTTGTGTTTCTTGCAATTTATTGTTACAGGGTGGGGATAAATTAATTAAAACGGGAATAATCTTGAGTTTTTTTCAGGAAGTATAGTCATCCTACTTCACTACCTTCATTGTTATGAAGAAACAAATATGACCTTGCTATATTTAAAGTATGAGCCATTACATTCAGAAGTGTAACTTCACAGACATCAGATTTAATGGGACACTTTAAGGATGATTAGCTTAAATTTGAGCTCCATAGATACCATAGCATACATAGAGGCTACCATTTTCTCCTACAGAGTTGTGCTCCTACTTAGAATAAACTTTTATAGTTTCCATTGATTTCTTCATTGGAAGCAGAATTCGCCATTCCCCCAGAACACAAGTGACAGGACTTCAGTCCCCACAAACCCATAGATCTTGTGGATTAGCCAGATGAAAGAGCACATTCATGGAGATTCCTTGCCTCCATATTGCCATGCATTCTTTCCCATCTTCTACTAGGCCCCAGACCCTATAGCTCTTGCAGGAGCCAGGTTGCCAGCAGCTCCACCACCACAGATGCCCCTGGAGCAGGGGTGTTTCCAGATTGCAGAAGGGGAACCAGTGTAATTTACCACAGATTATTACTCTCTCCGGTTTTGGGGGGCAAGAGAGTCCAGCGGAGATCTCCCACCCTCTTTTTCCTGTCCCATTCACAGAGTCAGAACCCTATAGCCCTGATGGAGGGGTTTCTATGGGGTTTGTGGAAAGGGGGAGCTTGCTGAGGAGGTGCTTTTCGCACCTTTTAGTGCCTCCCTGAGGTAGGTTCTCCTTTGCTTACAGAAAGGACTTTATACCTTCTGTTAACATAGGGCTTTGCTCACAAGCAGTGTCATATCTAGGGAACTGCTGTCTAGTTGTAAGAACAAGAAGAATTGGAATAAGGATGTTTCAGTTACACTATTAATGCTTGTGACTACTGACTCGCTGTGTGATCTTGGCCAAATCATATAGCCTCTTTGTGCCCCATTTTATCCATATAGAAAATGGGTAGATTAATACCTTCCTCACAGTGGGAGTTGAGCAGGCTAATATTAATTAACATTTCTAATGTGTTTTGGGCTAGGTGTAAGGGCAAAATGTTAATATGTCTACCCTCAAACCACAAATTAAAAGAGAAAATAAGAAACCACGGAGTCAATGGGAAAACACAATAAGCAGCATGCTCTCAATTACCCAGGCTCCTCAGAGCACATTAGGAGAGCTGCTACATGGCATGTCATGCTAGAGTATTTTAGGACCCATAAGGAAAGTTCCTCTTAATTGCACTTTTCACTGTGTATGCCTTATAACTTTAACATTTTGGTTAATGTGGGGGACAAGAAGATTGAGCACTCCCTGCCATGAATGACGTTCCTAAAGAAAATGAAAAGAATGTCATTGCATTGCTATTGATCTTTCCTTTTGTACAGCTTGTGTGATCCTTTCACAAAGACATTATTTGAAAGGTATTTTTGATCCCTTTTGGCATACAAAATCCTACAATACTAGGAAGTACATTTATATCGAACCTGTCAATCCTCTTCACTGGTATTCAGCCCACACCTCGCCTGAAAAAAACCACCCTCACTTGGAACAATAATGGAATGGTAGCGATTGTATGGCTTTTCTGTTTAATGGCAGAAATGCCCTGTGGAAAACAACAGTTATAGATTCCTACTGTGAGCCATTAACATTAACCTTTAAGTACTTTACATAGTATAGTATTGTGATACTTTATACCTTGGGAGAGTGCCCTGTAACCCCTATATTCATCATTTGTGTAAAACTGTGATATTGCATATAAATCATGCCATGTAAGGTATCACGGGAAAGGTTATGATCTGCTGAAACCCATCATTCTATCTAAATATGTATATCATTAATGCATATGAAATTATGAGATTGCGTTGTATGGTTGTCACTAAAATATGCTGTGAGTTTGGGAATTGCTCAGGTATTAGCTCCCCAGAGACAACAACAAGGGAAGTAACCAATGCGCGAGTGGCTGTCAAACAACCATCAACTGCTATTGTCCAGCAAGGGAATTACAATTCAATGGCTCACTTGCACAAGGCCACACCAGGGGAATTGCTCAACTTAGCCTGGGGACTCAGCAGTGCCCACCCGACATGCCTGGACTTGTGTTCTTCCAAGCACATGGACTGAGGATATAAAATAGAGGACAGAGGCCACATGGTTTGTCCTGTCTCTTCCCCCACCAATGCCTATGAAGCCAACAAGAACACTGGAGCTGAGGAAACTGGTCCCCAGGCTCACAGGGAGAGCTTGCATATGAAAGACTAGCCAACCTGCAGTATCCAGTAGGGTGAGAAAAACTGCTTAGTCCAGATATTGTCTAGTCTAATAAGACTGAGAATTTAGACTGCATGCTGATCTTTTATTTTCCTTTGGTAACTACTCTGACTTTTGCCTATCACTTATAATTAAGGCTGAGAGTTTGTCACGGAGGTCACGTAAGTCATGGATTCTGTGACTTTCCGGGAGCTTTGTGACTTCTGCAGTGGCTGGTGCGGCTGGCCCGGGGACCTCCTGAGGAACTAGGGCAGCCTCTGGGCCAGCCGCACCAGCTGCTGCTGGGGCAGTCTTGAGCCACTGCCCTCTCCCCCTCCCAGCAGCAACAGAAGTTTGGGTGCACGTGGGAGGGAGCTTAGGGCTGGGGGTTGGGGCATGCGGGGGGGGAGGGAGGAGGGCTCTGGGCAGTGCTTACCTTAGGGGGGCTCCCCGGAAGCAGCAACATGTCCCCCCCTCTCAGCTCTTAGCTCTGCGCACTGCCTCTGCCTGCAGACACCACCCCTGCAGCTCCCATTGGCTGCGGTTCCCAGCCATTTTGGGCGGAGGCAATACGCGGGGGCTAGGAGCTGAGGGAGGGACATGTCACCGCTTCCGGGGAGCCGGGTAGGGAGCCTGCCAGCCCCGCCAACTCCCCCCTACCAGTACCAGCAGGGGTCCCAGGCTGTGGACCAATGCCTGCCCCCCCCCGCAATAGCAGGGGTCCCGGGCTGCTGCCCCCGAGCACTCACAGTGCCCCCAGACCGTTTCACCACGAGCAACGCTGTGCCCCCGGGCTGCCCCCCCACAAGCACCCCCGGCACTCCCGGGCTGTCCCCCTGCCCAAAATTTAGTTGGGTATATAGTATAAGTTATGGACGGGTCATGGGTCATGAATTTTTGTTTATGGCCCGTGACCTGTTCATGACTTTTACAAAAAAATACCTGTGATTAAAAACGTAGCCTTACTTATAATCACTTAAAATCTATCTTTTGTAATCAATAAACTTATTCTAAAGTTAATCCTTACCAGTGATTTTCACTGAAGTGCTTGGTAAATCTGCTCAAGTTACAAAGGCTGGTGTACGTCCACTTCCCATTGATGAAGTGGTGAACCAATTCATAAACTTGCATTGCTCAAGAAAGGGTCTTGAGCAGTGCAAGACAATATAATCTGGTAATACAACGCTTGGAGCTGGGGGAATTTGGCTGGTGCCTTTCTCTGTGTGATCCGTGAGCAGCTCTGGGATCATTCATTCAGTCTGGCTGGGTGTGGGGCTCCACATGCAGTTGTACTGAGTGGCAACAGCTCCTGGAAGGGTTTGCTGCTTGTCACCAGTAAGGCATTGTGAGAGACAACCCATATTAGTGAGTTAAGGGGGCACAGTGCTCCCACAGTCCCAGGTTGCATCCTGAGGATCCCATCACAAGTACAGTATAGTTCTTTCCATACTATACATTCATCAGATATTAACAATCTTAGCTAGTTTTAAATGGAAAATCACAAATTTAGACAATTATTTTTTAAATGACTTATTCTCCCTCCTTAGAAACAAAATGTCACCAGTTTTTGTGAACATGGTACCTTAGGATCTATAAGACCATTCCTGAACACATGCTGCTGAAGCCCACTATCAAAGCAGGAATATTAATGTAATAACAAGACATTTAAATTAGTATCTGAAAAACTCAGATATTATGGTGATGATGACTTAGAAATGTATCAGAAATAAACAAACAGAGACAGACCAACATATAGTCTGAGCAAGAATCACATGTATATTTGAATTAAGGGATGGGGTATAAAGAAAATGAGAATAAACTTCCTTCTGGAAATGTACCATAGAATTGACTAAAAATTAACAGATTTATAGATTTTAAGGCCAGAAGGAACCACTGTAAACATCTAGTCCAGTGGTTCTCAAACGTTTATACTGATTACCCCTTTCACATAGCAGCCTCTGAGTGCGACCCCCCCCCGTTATAAATTAAAAACACTTTTTTAATATATTTAACACCATTATAAATGCTGGAGGCAAAGTGGGGTTGGGGTGGAGGTTGACAGCTCACAACTCCCCATGTAATAACCTTGCGACCCGAGGGGTCCCGACCCCCAGTTTGTGAACCCCTGGTCTAGTCTGACCTCATGCATAACACACACTATAGGACCTCCCTGTATTAATTCCTGCATCAAGTCCTATAGCTGCTTGAACTAAAGTAAATCTTTTAGACAGACATCCAATCTTGATTTTAAAATTATCAGTGATGCAGAATACACCACAACCCATGGTAAGTTATTCCAATGGTTAATTACCCTCACTATTAAAAATATGCACGTTATTTCTAATCTGTGTTTTTCTAGCTTCAACTTCCAGCGATTAGATCTTGTTTTAACTTTGTCTGCTAGACTGAAGAGCCCTTTATTATCACATTTCTGTTCCCCATGTAGGTACTTGAAGACTGTGATCAAGTCACACCTTAACTTTATCTTTATCAGGCTGAATAGATGGAGTCCCTCACTATAAAGCAGAGGTCCCCAAAGTGTAGTGAGCACCCCCTTAGGGGGGCTTGTGGGACATTTAGGGGGGCATGGTGGGTCCAGGTCAGCCCCCATGGAGGGTGGGGATGGAGTGCCACCCAGCCCCTCCCTGCCCTGAGCTCTGCTATGGCCCTGCATCCAGCCATGGCCCTGGCTCCCAGCCCTGCGCCTGGCCCCATCCCAGCCTCGGTGCAGCTCCGCACCTGGCTGGGGGCCTGGCCGTGGCTCTGCTCCCACCCAGGGCCGAGGCTGGGGGTGGGGCCGGGAATGGAGCTGCACCCGGCCGTGGGCCTGGCTGCTGGCCCTCACCAGGACCCAGTTGCAACTCTGCTCCTATCCCCCCCCCAGCTGCAGCTTGGTCCCCATCCCCAATACCATCCCTGTGGCCACAGCCTCAGCCCCCTTACTCCTGTCCATGTCCCACTGTGGGGGGAAGCAGAGCTGATGGGGTAAGGTGGGCACAGCCCTCAAAATTTGGGGACCACTGCTATAAGGCATATTTTCCAATCCTTTAATCATACCTGTGGTTTTTCTCTTAACTCTCTCCAATTTTTCAACATCCTTCTTGGATTGTGGACAACAGAACTTGACACTACAATATTCCAGTAGTAGCTACACCAATGCCAGATAGAGAGGTAATGTAACCTCCCTATTATTCAATATTCCTGTGTTTATACATCCATGGATAGAGCCCTGCGCGGATGCAAAATTTATATCTGCAGATACGGATATCCGCAGATATAAATTGGTATCCACGGAGCTGAAGGGCTCTACCAGGAACTGCAGCAATGAAACCAACAGCACGTTGGGCTGCCGCTCCCAGGAGCCAGCGCCCCATGCGGCAACTTCTCTGACATGGATATACCACCCCCAGCTCTGTCCTTGGTCTTGCTAGTGGGTGGAAGCGTCTCACACGCTCCCAGACAGGAGACGCAGACTGCTGCATGGAAGGGACTCCTGTCCAGAAGCGTGTGAGCCATTTGCACATACTGACACGACCCTGGACAGCTGCCAGTGAGCCTGGTGCCCACCCCAGTGGGTGGGGCTGGGGGCGGTTTGCCGGAGGAGCCACCAATG
This sequence comes from Trachemys scripta elegans, assembly GCF_013100865.1. Taxonomy (NCBI): domain Eukaryota; kingdom Metazoa; phylum Chordata; order Testudines; family Emydidae; genus Trachemys; species Trachemys scripta. The sequence goes on from NC_048298.1 coordinate 64,523,841, forward strand.
TGGGGAGCTGGCTCCTGGGAGCGGCAGCCCAATATGCTGCTGCTTTCACCACTGTGATTCCCGGTAGAGCCCTGCAGCTTCACGGATACCAATTTATATTCACGGATATCTGCATTTGTGGATATGAATTTTGTATCCGCACGGGGCTCTATCCATGGATCGCATTAGGCCTGTTAGCCACAGTGAGACATTGCGAGCTCATATGAAGCTGACTATCCATCATGGTCGTCAAGTCTTTTCCAGAGAGTCACTGATTCCCAACACAGAGTCCCCTGTCCTGTAACTATGGGTTTCATCCTTTGCTCCTAGGGGTATGACCTTACATTGAAATGCATATTGTTTGCCTGTGCCCAGTTTACCAACCTGTCCAGATGTCTCTGCATCAGTGAACTGTCCTCTTCATTATTTACCACTCCCTCAATCTTTGTGGTGTCTGCAAACTTTATCAGTGATAATTTTATGTCTCTCTTACCCTCAGCCCAAGTCACTGATTAAAATGTTAAATAGCATAGGGCCAAGAAAGAACCTATCCCTGTGGGACCTCCCTAGAAACACAGCATCTTAATGATGACTCCCCATTTATAATACATTTTGAGATCTCTCATTTAACCAGTTCTTATTTCATTTAATGTGTGCCAAGATCATTTTGTATTGTTCTAGTTTATTGATCAAGATTTTGTGGGGTACCAAGTCTAATGCCTTACAGAAGTCTAGTACATCAAAACTATAACCTTTATCAGTCCAATTTGTATTCTAATCAGAAATATCAAGTTAATTTGACTATGGATCTATTTTCCATAAACCTGTGCTGACTGGCATGAAATATATTATTCTCCTTGCAGTGTTTATTAGTCAAGTCCCAGATCAGCCATTCCATTATTTTACCAGGGATCAGTGTCAGGCTGACAGGGCTAGAATCTGGATCATCCAGTTTACTCTTTTAAAATATTGGTGCAACATTAGCTTTCCTCCAGACCTCTGTGACGTCCCCAGTGTTACAAGATTTATTGAAAAAAAATCAACTTTTCCAATCAAGAGAGCACCTCGGCCAATTCTTTTAAAACCCCTGGATGAAACCAAGAGCGTTCTATAGAATTTACTCTATAAATAATTCTGGAATTATGGTAGAATTTAATAGATAATTCCTTTCCATACGTTTTTTAAACCATTTGATAACAGGGATATAATTTTCTATTATGGTCTATAGAATGGTTTAAAAAACTATAGAAAGGGGACCTTTTTTCAGTCAGAGTCTATTGGACTTTTCCATAAAGGCAGGAAAGCTAATTTAACTGAAATTACCTGGTAATTTTCTTACACAAAATTCTTGGTACTTACAATGAGTCGGTTGATATGAATTTGCTGTGGTAACAGTCCTAAAGCTGCAGCCACTCCTTGGCGGAATATCCGAAGCAACGTGATATTCAGCTTGTTTACATCCATTTGCAGTGCCTGAAAAACAAAAACAAATGAGTTCTGTGCTCAGCACATACAGTTCTCGACTAATGATTGACCTCTATGAATCTTACTAATTGTTTTTCCTCAAGATGATAATCTGTGAAATTGATTTGCATTTTTAATAAGGAAAAAGTACAAGGAAAGTGTGTTAAATGTTGTCAGTTGAAAAAAGTCTTTACCCATGAAAAACTTCCTTTGAAGTCAATGGAATTTTACCTGAGTAAGAATTGAAGTAAAGATCATTCCCCAGGAATCCACATGTAACAGGGGCCCTGTGCATGTAGATCTCTCCCTTCACAGATGGAAGGTAGTGAGGGAGAGCTGCACACATAACACTTCACCCCTCCCTTGCTCCTTTGTCGATACTATGTGCAGGTGAAGGCAGGAAGGAGGAAAGGAAATGTCACTCTGAGTGGCACTAACCGGCATTTTTATAGGAGAGGCTAACCTGGAACTGAGTAAGACCTGTAAAGAGGTCTACCCAAACCAAATTGAACTGGTTGATTTAACTGAATGAAAATGATTTTTCATGTAAGAATTTCACCTTTCTATTTAAAGCCATCAGTATGGATGAGTGACTTGCTCAAGGTCCCAGAACGCGTGAGGGTCGATCTGGGAGAAGCTTTCATTCAGCTCTAAGTACCCTAGGATGGCTTCCCCCTTCCCAGATAGACCTATGTGAGCAAGATTAACTAGCAGTGGGCAAGACATCAAACTGCAACTGTGCTTGATAAAGAAAGAACTATTTTCTTAAAGAAATCTCCCTCTCGGTGACACAGGATTTTCAGTCACAAAATTTGCCGGCAATAGTTTTTGATTATGTATAAACCAGGAAAATATAAAGCTCCAAGAGAAATATGTAAAACAGGAGAGGTAGAGGAAAGGGAAAAGAGAGAGAAAACAAATCTCTAAATAAATGCTCGTGGGAGTAGAGCTCCTTTTTAATATCGTTATGCCACTCTGATATTACTGTATCTTGGTGCCTAGATACTATGGTGACTGGTATTCTGTAAATATGATAGAGCACATATATTAGGATAGACATATTAGATTAGAAGAATTAGATAGGTCTAATCTGCCTAGACTAGATAAACTGGGATAGAAGAGAAACATGTCTGGAGTCCAAACCTTTCTGATCCGCTGGAAATCACAAAATGATTAAGCTAACTGTACCGTTATGGAGCATATACATTGTGGATACTAGCATATGGCAGATCAATATAACAAAATGTTAGCATACATTTTAAAATTATTTCTTACTCAGTTACTGCTGCTGCTCCTTTTGCTTTGGAAAAGGAAAGACTGAAACATCCACTGTTAGACAACACTAATTAATCATTTACTCTTTGCTGATCAACAGTGTTTATCATGTATTGCACCTGCTCTCTAAGGAGTATGCAATTTTGAATCTGCTACCCATCCTCATTTCCCAGAGCAATTATTAATCTGGCTATTGCAAGTGTAGCGACAGTTTCTAGGTTTATATGCTCCAGCAAAACAGGTGATTTGAGGGGAAAGAGTTCTTGCCTGCAATAAATAAAATGCCTGGAAAGAGATATTTCCAAAATGAAAATTCAGAACAGAAAACCAAAGAAGAAACATTTAACACTGGGATTCCATCGGCGTCTCAGTACATGGATTTTCATCGTGGGGGAATGAAATTGTGCACAACAGGATTTAATTCAAATATGAAGTAATATCTTTTCTCTATTATAACAATTTATTGAGTCAAGTGCAAGATTTGTTACTCAGGCTAAAGTCAAATAAAGCCTCTCTCTTTTCCTCTTTATTCTCCTTCCCAACATCATCCTTTTGCTGCTCTGATTTCTCTGCTTGTCTGCCTCTCAAACATACCACTGCTCTTCATTATTCTGGTTCCTCCTTTCGGAACTTCAGTAACTACACCCACCTGCCCCTACCTTCTGTTACCAATTTCTCTCCCACCACCTACCACTGGGTAGTCAGAATATATATATCAGGGATAAAAAGGATTAAGATGTGAGTCTTCAAAAGTATCTTTTTCAATTTATTTTTGTTTTGTCTAAAAAAATAGAGACCAGAAAATTGAAAACCATAAAACAGGTCATGTGCAAAAAGAAAACTCATAAGTGGATTGCTTTATTTGCATTGCTATCCACTTATATATATTAGGTCACTAACAAATATTAATTGATCTATAGTGAATGCCAGAAAGTTGCTGTATGACACACAGAATGAAGAATAAAAAGTTCCAACAGCCTTAACAGGCACACTTTTTTGTGGCACTTGTTTGATTCAAGATTGAGGAGTGAAAATGCCCTCTCAAGTGTTCTAGTGATTATTTTGTTTTTGTTATTTGTGTGAATGGAAGATAGCTCCGCATGGGAAGATTAAGGATTAAGGGATGGATGACTTGGGCAGCAACGTTAGCAGTATCTATTAGGATTTCAATATGGCTTACTAAGATTCATTGTGACTACAGTTTCGGTTGGGTAGTGACAGATCTGTTATGAATAAACATATGCCATTTATGATTCTACTTTTGAGTGTAATCTGGATCTGTCATAAATCAGAGAGATCTGGGTCGGTACACTGAGCCAGCTTATTTGCACAACTCTGCACTCAACCGTGCTCTAACTTTTCGCAGAACGAAGAGGAGGGGTGAGTAGTGTATTGTTTTCATTCTGCTTGCAAGGCTTGAGGTAGCCAGAGACAAAGACTAGTTTATTTGGCTCCTGTCATTTCCTGTACACCTGAGGCATGATGTAGATTTATGATTTTGTTGGCTTATATACCATCAGGTTGTATGGAAAATGTCAGGTCTAAGCTCTCTAAAATAGCATTGGTGCAACGTTTGGGGTCTTTGTGTATTATTATCTTTGATGACTCCCACGTGCATGCAGATGTCAGCGCAGATGTTTCTGGAAATTATGGATTCTTTTGGTTTTATCCAGAGGGTTTTTCCACAGAGCCAGCCAAATTCTCAGGCTTGCCTTTGTGTCTATTTGGAATATTTCAGATACATTGGTCAGCCTTTCTGGCTCTTGTCCAAACCTGAATCAGTTCATTAGATTTTCTGTGTATAATTGTGTATCAACAGCATTCTGATAATACTGTATCCCATGTTTAGAAATGAACTCACATGGAGAGAGAGAGAGACAGAGAGAGAGATTGAATTTTTTTGGCAGCTAACTTTTCCCATCACAAAATGTGGCTTAGTTGAAATCAATATTTTCCTATTGATTTTGACACAATTTTCCAATGGGAAAATTGTAAACTTTTTTTCCTGAATGTACATTTCAAAACAATTTTTTTGTTATGACTTTAAATGTTGTATTTGGAAACAGTAAAATTTTGACTTGGGGATTTTGGGGATACCGCCACCCCCCTTTTTAAAACTTCTCCTCTATTTTTCCCAACAGGGAAAACAGGAAACATTTTGGGTTTCTGACCAGCCCAATATTTTTATAATATAATATAAAGTCCATGCTAAATTATAATTGTGGCTTATGATAACAAAATTGCAGAGCCACAATTCTATTTTACCTGCAATTTGTATTCATTTTTCTGAATATCAAGCAACTCTTTTGATGATTAATGAATGCTCCAAATCAGGGATGTCATGGCTTTGGGTATTAGCAATTACTACTATTAGCAGAGCTACTTATGCAAACTGCCACATGTACTTTTCTACTAGGAACACAATGTGAAAATCAAAACAGAAGCACTACCTGGAAACTTTATACTCTTCCAAGGCCATCAGGTAATGGCTGAAAATTTTGCGGGGGGGGGGGGGGGGGAAATCTTGGGGCTAGGCTTAAAAATTATAGAAAAAAATCACCTGCAATTGCGAAGACAATGATGACATATGTTGTTTGAGGTAATTAGAACTGGACAAAGTATAGGCAAATGCTGAACACACTTCTCTGGCCACATAATTCAATTGTGACCTGGAATACACCTCTATTCCAGTCATGCAATTTTCCTATGAGGAGACTGCTGAACGAATGTGTAGGAACTGAGATCAAACAGTTCATATTTACTTGGAGCCTGTGAACATTTCAGGTAACTTGTCCAAAGAATATTTTTGTGATCAAGAAATTAACTCAACATACAGATTGCAGATTGGTTAAGTGGTAGGAATTGGCATTTAGATTGCTGCAGCCCTGTTCATTAAAACCAAATTTTGCATATTCAGATGGACACATTGCACAAGTTCACAGAGGCAAAATCTAAATTCAGGTAAAATTTAATGCTTCTTAATTTTATGAATTTGTAAGATAATAAAGAACATATATTTCTGGCACTTAATATATTCATATAGTGCAATGAAAAATAATGTATACACACATACTATGAGCTCTCAGAAGGAAATCAAGACTAGAAGTAATACTAGTGGGAAGTGTAGGGATAATCTAATTAGTTAGCATGACAACTGACACAGTGGACACTGCATTCTCCATGTTTTCCCCAGGGGACACTGATTGAAATTAAATGTGGGAAATACAAAATGAATAAAAGGAAATACTTTTTTGCAGTGTGTAATTAAACTGTAGAACTCACTGTTCAGACCAAGAACTTAAGATGCTAAAAGGGACTAGACATTTATATGGATAGGAAGAATATCCAGAGTTGTTATAATTAATGATAATACAGATTTTGTGGAAGTGATATTAAACATCATGCTTCAGGGCTTAAGGCAAACTCTTCACTATGAGAGACCAGGATGAGACCTAATGTGGGGTTCAGAGTAACTCATATCTGCCTAGTGAAGGGTTCTTACAATTTCCTCTGAAGCATCTGATACTGGCCAGTCAGAAACAGGATATTGGACCTGAGGGACCTTGAGTCTAATCCAATTCAGCAATTCCTATATATCTATGTAGCTAGCGAAATGCTTTCTCAGAGACTATTGCATCATAGCGTTATTGATGATTCTATGCCATAACAGGTATTCAGGTAAAGAAAGTTTTTCCTCAACCATATTATTTGAAATTCAGACCAGTAAAGTTGTTCTGAATGTAGCCAGCATGGCTAACCTCAACTGCCTCAGTCCCTTGACAAATTAGAGTATGTCTCACTAAAATATTAACTTAGTTTGCAAACAAGATCAGCTGTTTTTGGGGGGAAAGCTGACCACTTCTGTAGGAAGTGTCAAAGCAGGAATGAGAAATGTTCTGTCTGTAGTGCATAGCTTTCACCTAGATTCACTCATTGAGGTTTTAGGTATGCTTGGAGCATTATAGTCAGACATCTGTAGAAAGGACCCATACCCTTCATGGTTATTAAAACATGTAGACACATGTTTGGCTCATTATTGATGAGGACTGTTAACATCTCTCTTCAAGAGGGCATTCAGGGACATCTGAGATTTTGCCAAATTTCCAGCTGTGCTCGGACTATGTTTAAACTGTTACTCAGCAAACCAACATTGAATATTAACCACCTCACCAATTATTGTCTGATCTCAAACTTTCCTTTTTCAGGGAAGATTATTGAAAAGATAGTGATGGACCAGCTCCAGTTGCACTTTGATTTCACAGAATACTTTGATTCCTATCAGTCTAGGTTGTGCATTAATATCTATTGCTGGTGATCTTCTATCAATGATAAAGAATAAAATGTCTATGAAGATACCACATGATAACCACTAGTATGATCTTATGGGAAGGGACGGAATAATATTTCAGAGGATTTGCTGCTGCTTCTCTGAGAAGTCTCAGAAGGCATTTTTTTGTTCCGTTCTCAGGGCTCTCACATTTGTGTCACTCCTATTCAGCACTTATTTGAAGACATTAGGTGATATAGCGAGATATTTTGGGCTGCATTCTCTTCAATATGCTGATGAAACTCAGTTCTGCATCTCCTTTTCATCAAACCTGGGCCTGGATTCACCTCTCCTTGATTATCACATGTCATTGGGGGCGCGGGAGCATGGAGATTCATTAGTCTATTCACTGTATTCTCTGTCTATCTCATAATCCCACATAAGAGCCTCTGTAAGGGCCCTGATCCAAAGCCCACTACAGTCAATGGGAGTTTCTCTTTTGAGGTCAATAGGCTTTGCATCGCACCGTAAGAGCTCAGTGGGTTTCAGGCTCCACAGTTTTAAAGGGGTAGGACAGGGAGAAGGGTGAGGGATGTACACTCTCCAGGGCACTGTACTCCACTTCGGGACTCTTGGAATTAAGTTAATGCTGATCGTGAAAGCATTGTCTGAGTCTTTGTTACCCTCTGTATTATGAAAACCACTTGGGAGAGGGTAAGGAAAGGTTCTGGAGGCAGCAGGAATGCAATGGGCCTGTGCCAATCCATAAGGATTGTAGGATCTTCTGGGTTCCATAAGGAGAAGGGAGATTTCTCCTGCACCACACAATGGCACTTTAATAAATGATAAAGAAGAAACCCATTGAATAAAAAAACATGCATGGAAATCTATAACTCCCTTTAAATGTGATATTGCATCTATTTTAAGTTGAAACCTAATTTTTTCCATTGATTCAGTACTAACTATCAGAAAGTATAGCCTGGCAATAACAAAAGGAAGGCTGGAAAAGTGGGTAATGTGCTAGCCTGTGAGTGACTTGGAAGATCTGGGTTCAATTTCCTGCTCCACCATAGACTTCTAGTGTGACCTCGTCTCTGCCTCACTTTGCCATCTGTAAAGTGGTGATAGTAGCACTTCCTCACCTCACAGGGACATTGTGAGGTTAAATACACTAAAGAGTCTGAGGTGCTCAGATACTGTAGTAGTGGGGGCCATGTACGTATCTAGACATTTACAACTCATTTCAGAGCCATCCTTGACTTTGCCTTGAAAAGTTAGTTTTTGCCCTTCCTTAATTTGGTTCTGCATTTCCCCAAGGCCTGGGTTTTAAATGAGAATGAAATGATGTCAGGCTTGTTAAAAGGATCAGTAGGGGTGTATTTCAAAGCCACTGGAATGATAGATTTCTCAGCCCTTTCTGACTCTTTTTTCTCTCATTACTCCTGGGTTATATGCCAGAGAGTTGACAGAAATGATCTGCTGCAAGAGCAAAAGACAATACACAGACAGATGAAAACATGGAGAGAGAGAGAGAGAGAGAGAGAGAGAGAGAGAGAGAGTTCAGCTGAACCATTTTAACCCTCTTATTCTTTAAGAAATATGCAATGATTAGTGCATAACATTGTCCAAACTGTTCTTATTAAATGTACAGAAACCAAATACTTCCCTCTATTATCAGAGAAAGAAAGGGTGCTATTATCTACAGTACAATTTTTATGCCCAGCATGATTGCAGCAATCATATCACATTTCAACCACCCCGAGCTTACCTGTAATACTCAGAGAAATGGGCTCTTTTGAGCATGTTCAGTACAGCACTTTGTAATACATTCTTTTTTTCTCTCTGATTATGGAGTCTCTAGGTACTGTCTGTGTAAAGTTTGAAGCATGAGGGAACATGTACTGTCTTTCCCTGCTTTGATGAAAGATGTATTATAAGTTTTTTCAAACTACCCTCAGTTACTGAAATTTAAATTCCTGTTGTAGTTTTGTGAAATGGCTTAAAGAATATAGAAATCATTTCCAGGAAGCGGTCAGGAGGAGCAATGACATTTTTATATAGAATTATAAACTAGTACATGACAGAAAATAGATGATCATTTTTTTTAATATATTGGTCAAGACCAAACTATAACTTACTTTTAACCACAAGACACTCATTGACTTTTATAGGAGTCACACTACCAAAGCCCTTCACATAGCTTAGAAAGTTTAAAGGTAAGAATCCAACACTATTGACTGGCTATATTGCTTGCATGTTTATTTTCACTGACAATTTTGCCAATAGTAAAAGATGAGTAAAACATTCTGGTTAAATTAGAAATCTTCCTGAACCTTTGCGCAAATGGAACCTTTTTGGGGACATACAGAACACTTCTTTATTTTCATGCCCTTCTGTCTCTCCACAGGACTAGAGCTGGGGGAATAATTGATTTTTCAGTTTCGTGGCAGTTCTGAAAAAAATCAGTTTGGGTTGAACTGAATCGGAATGTTTTCAGAATTTTTGGTGAATCAAAAGAGTCTGTTTTGGGTCTGTTCTAGGGGATTTGAAGCTAGATCTCCCATGTCCTTGGTAAGTGCCCTAGCCATTGGGCTAAAGGTTAAAAGGGGGGAAAGCAGATACAGCAGCAGCAGCACCTCTTCCTCCAGTCATTTTTTGAATGGCCAAAACTATTTGCCTCAAATTCATGAATAGTTTTGGGTCACGCAAGATCACATTTTTGTCAAATAAACTATTCAAAAAATTTCACCCAGCTGTACTTGGGACATGAAGGAGAAGAGCTGAAATACTACCAAAAAGGGTATTCTTGCACTATTTCTGGGCCCGTTAGAAGAAGGATATTCATGAGAAAGCCTCTTTTTTGTGTTTTCCAAATTTCCTTTGCAATACTAAAAGATCTGGAATGTTTAGACAAACATCATGGCCAAGATTTTCAGAAGTGACAGGTAATTTTGCTGCTTCAATTTTTGGATGACCAGCTTGAGATTCTCTGAGAGATCCTGATTTTCAGAAAGGGGGTAAGTGACAGACTGACAGCATCCTGTAATATCCTGAACAAACCTTGTGAAATTAAGATAAACTCTATTCAATTAAGTTATACCTTATTGAATTAGGGTTAGTACCTCTGGGGTACAGTGCATTAAAATGTAATTTTGTATGTCTCATTGTGGCACTATATGTACTTTCTCCAATAGGGAGGGGATGCTAATAAACTTCCACTGTTATCAGCCCTTTAAAGCCGCCCCCTGGAAAGGTTCACATATACTCAAATATGGATTTTCCAGGGACCAGCATACAAAAAGTATTTTTTTGATAAATATCCTGGATTCAGGGCCTTCTTCCTGATCTAGCAAATGGACAGGACCCTTGGTCCACAGAGGGCCCCAATCCTTTGAGAAAGGTTGGAAGAGCAGGTACTGTGGCCCCTTAAGACCGTGCACTTGTTCTGAGCTGAAGCTGTGATGAACTTGTGATCGCAAAGGAAACCCTGGGGGTGGGCAGTTGAAGGACTGCTCCTACCAGAGTCCATGTTAGAGTGGGGATTGGGTCTGGTAAGGTTATTAGCATGCATGCAGGTTATTTTATTGTTTTCAATATATTTTCTCTGTAGTGTTTTTACCCTAAGCATACACGTAGGCTTGCACAGAAAGAATGATGTGCTACTATAAATGTTGACAATTAAGCTGGCTATGTCAACACTACACACGACCGGTGGCAGCATGCATTGTACATGTAGCTACATGTCACAGCGAAAAGCAGGCTCATCTACTGTGGTGTGTAGCTACATGTGCCAGCGAAAGGCTCTGGCAGAGGGGATGTAGTGGGGAAAGATTTCAGCAGCTCCCTGCTGCCAGAGCCTTTCACTGTGGGGAAAGGCTCCAACAACAGGTAAATTTCAGAGCCTTTTCCAGTCTTGGAGTCTTTCCCTGAGGTGTGGAAGGGCTCCAGCAATGGGGAGCTGGCAGAGCCTTTCCCTACTGCTGGAGTTTTTTCCTGTGGTGAAGGAGAACTCCAACAATGGGGAGCTAGTAGCCATTCCCTGCTGAGGGAGTTTTTTTCTGTGGAGGGGAAAGAATCCAGCAGCAGGGTGACAGCAGGCCACTACCTTGCTAAAAATAACAGTGTGGACAGGGAAGTATGGGTTGGGCGAGTAGAAAGCATGCAGGGTATGCGCTCGAGTACATATCCGCACCCTTCAGGTATGTCCTTACTCCAGTTGCCTAAGTAGTGCCTCACCAGCTACACTGCTCTTTATACTCGGGCTATGGAGGCTATGCAAGTATGTGCTTTACACGCTGCTGACAGAAGTGTGCAGTGTAGATCCACTTAAGGAGCTTTTCGGTATCCATGTCAGGGTGGTGCAGGGGTCTTGTTGCCTGATTCCCCTCTCTTCTGGACCTCTCAGCAAGTCCCGTCATTGCCCTAATTCTCCACCCATTTGTTGTGGGGTAGGTCACCGGGGTGCCCGGTCACATATGGTCACAAGAAAAGGAAGAGGCTGTACTGAAGCTGGTTAGGTCCTCTGTGAATGACCACTATGGAACCTGGTAATACAGCCTAGTGTCCCGAGTCAATAAAGCAGCCCTTCAACTCAGGGCAGCGAGGCTTAATGGCCAGAGTCAATACAGAAGCCCCTTACAGTCAGGGTAGCTTGGCCTAATGGCTGGAGTTAATAAAGCCACCCTCGCAGTCGGATCAGTGTGACCTAGTGGCCAGAGTCAATAAAGTCATACCCCTCTGTGGGATTGTGTGGCCTATTGGCCCATTGGGGAAGTAGGGGGCCACTCAGGAGGGTGCGACACCCCAGGTAGGGGAACTTGGGCCCTCCCTGTTCTTCCAAGCCCCAGCCCAGGGCCCTGGCAATGGCGGGGTTACTCGCCACTGAGTCAGCAGGGATCCTCCCGAAACACGCTGATTGGTTCCCCGGTTCATCCACCAGAGCAAAGTCTAAGTTCCCGTGCTGCTTCCTACCCGGTCTTCGCCAGTGAGGTTCCCATGGGTCTCTGGGGTCCTCAGGCGGTGTAGCTCCTGATGGCAGGGCCTCCTCTTGGGGTTGGTCAGGCAGCCTGGAATCCAACTGGGGCTCAGTGTGCCTTGATTCTGAAGTTGGGTCCTGTAGCAGCTCCCTGGAGAGAGCCTACAGCTGGTGTCCTCTCCCTTCAGCAGCCTGCCCAGACTGAGCTGGGCTGCTTCCTTTTATACCTTTTGTACCTTGCCCCAGCAGAAGTGAAGGGGCATGGCTTCCTCAGCCTGCAATGCACAGTGAACCCCTGCAGAGCCACCTGCACCCCATCACACCTGGTCAGAAGTGAGTGAGACATGGGTCTCCATCCAAGAAAGGCAACAGCTGGGGATCTGGAGGCCTGAGACTGAATGTCCTTGCTGGCCCACTAAGGGGAAATACAGGTGCAATTGCCCTCAAGTGTTCCAGAGTGCTCAGTACTTTCTGAAAACCAGGCCTTTTAAAGATGTCTCAAGGTGACCCTTGGTTGTTAGGTGCTGATCTACACTGAACCTCTCAACCCTTTGAGCTTTGTCCAATACTACTGTAATCACTGAGATATGGGAACAAAATTGATAGCATTGACTTTCCTATCTATTTCAACGCCATATAAACCGAAACCAGCCAATATTAAATATCATGTTTGTCATTGCATTTAATCTCCTATAGTTTAAGAAGCATCACCTGAACTGCATTCTGGGCCTGATGCGAAAAAAATAATCTCCATAGTTTGAGGACCACGGATACTTCACAGAACTCTCCAGTGCTGCCAACTTTCATGATTTTATCATGAATAAGTGAGAATCTTAGAATTCATTTGATAAAAGAGTACGTTTCTAGCCTCACGGTTGCTTCAAAACGTGAAACCTATAGGCTCCAAAATCAAACATTAGCTGTATTATTATTGTTTAAAAAACCAAACTCGTGAACTAAAGACAATCTCATGATTTTTGAACTCTTGGAGTTGGCAATACCAAATGCATCATATCCATACAGACTCTCAGGTGCAAATTTCTCTTCTCTTGAGCAGGTGAATGGATAGATACTGATGTACTACTGAAGACCAAAAGTATAGTTTACATTTAAGCGGAAATACTAACACTTAATATTCTCATACTCATACAGGATTTTAACTGCATGACTCTCACAGATATAAATGTCAGTTTGGTATTTTAGGTCTCCCTCTCCAGTCCAGGCCGCTAATACTGCCCATGTTGGACTCTGGAGAATTATGTTGGATACCAGATGCTGCAAAATGGGACAAGTTTTTCATGTGTTGACTAAACACTGTGGAAAAAACTTTAAGAGGCCACAGCCCAATCTATTTTTCTTTAATGAGGTTTCCATTTGAAAGTCAAACAGTGAGAGCAAGAAAGTGCCCTTTTTTTAACATTACCGCCAACTCTTTAATGATTGGAAGCCAGGGCCCTTCAGTGTGTGTGTGTGTTGGTCAGGGGTTGGGCAGGAGGAGGGATAACATTGTCTCTACCATTCCAATAGTCAGGGCATCCCTCCAAGCTAATATTTTGTAAACAGATAACCCAGTTTTCCTAATAAATTTTAGAAAGAGATTGACAGCAACGTAGAAGGTAGTTCATTCTTTATGTATTCAGATTTGTTTGCTATGCCTATCCCAGGCTCTAGGTGTTAAAACAAGCCATTCAAGAAAGTCTACACTCATAAATCATGCAAAGAAAAACCCCACAGTCCTCCTATATCTTCCCATCCATAAACATCTCTTCATTTTTAGGATGCATTTTATTTGTGTTTTTAATATTGTAAAAACATCCTTACTTTCCCAAAAGGAATTTACTCAACAAGTGGAATACTTAGCAATTTGGAATGCATAGACTTTATTACCACCATCACTTCTTTATGTTTTATTTTTATTACAGGCATTCCAAATTCAACTATCACAGCAGCACTGTCACCACTTACCATTGTGAACCCTCTTTGCCCTTCCTGCTTAATAAGCATATAACACTAGTCAGGACTTGTTCAAGGCTTAAATCTTGAAAGTACTGATTAAATATTAACTGATTAACTGCTTGCTTTATACTTGTACTTTGCTCATTTTACACTTTGCCCTTTTGCTTGCATTGCATTTGCTGCATTGGATCCAGGGTAGGAAAGTGAGATGAAACTCCCTGAAGATACTTATGTGGATGACCTCAGTATTTCACTGGGTCTGGCCTTCAAGTCTTGCTGAATATGTCTACACTCTAAAATGGGATTATGGAGAAATACTGGCGCTGGCTCTCATCCAGCTAGGGAGTGAAACACAGAATGTAGCCGTGCTGTTACAAGTGGCGGGATGCCCAAGCCATCTCAAATACATGCCTAGGGTTTCAGACGGGTATGTGCTGCGGGCAGTCAGCCAATCCCACAGCTCGCACTGCTGCAGCTACGCTCTGTGTTTAGCTCGCTTGCTCAATGAGAGCTAGCATGAGTACGTCTCCTCAAGCTGGGATTCACACCCCCAGCTCAAAGTGTAAACATACCCGCTCTTTTTTCACATTTACAGTCAGAAAGGAATTTTATTGGGCATCAAGTCTTTGTACCCTCCCTTGTTTTTCCCTGTTCGTTACTCTTTCCATTTGTTTTTGCGGAATTTTTCCTTCTCTGTTTTTCCTCAACTGCAGTTCTTCAGCATCTCCCCCTCCACACAAGCAACACAAGCAAGAAGAAACTTGAGCAGTGCCAATTGCATCTGTGCAATTCAACTTCAGATAATGGATGCAGCAAGACAAATGTACCTGTGGTCACTTACATTTCCCCTTCCCTTATACCACACAACCTCAAGGAGGAGACTCTTAAGCATAGAATAATACAAAGAAATAATAATAATCTATACAATGAAAAAGTGATTGTTCAGTTGTCAAAAACTAGTGGAAAAGATATGTATTCATTTGCTTTACGGGTGAAGTTCACATACTGGGCATTTGCAGGAGCCAACGTAACAGCTCTGAGGCTACTGCTCCATTTTAGGGATAAGAATAGCAGTCCCTGCCTCTCTAAATCCACACTGTGAGAGTCCGTAGCTTCTGGGTATATGCATGGCTCAAAGGAGGGTGAAAAGTCCAAACGGCACATTCACCATACCTAAGGCCCAATCCCATAGGGGACTGCATGTGGGTGTCCTGTTGTGCTTAGATGGAGCCCCACTGACTTCTGAAAAACACATGACATCTGCCTTATTACAAGGAAAATCAGCAATCATGTAAGGAAATACTGTGTTAGAAGTTATTTCCATTAGCAAAAGTTCTGGTTGCCTTTTTTTTTTAAGTGCTTGATTGGAATCTAACTGAAAATCAGGGGCCAAATTCATCAGTGGAGCTGCACCTATATATACACACATCTGCTGAATTTGGTCCTACATGTTTAAGCCTGAATTTTTAAAAAACTGTAGGAAATTTCAGGAGAAGATGCTTTAAATTATATATTATATTGTATGTATACACTATATATGATGGTACTATTCAGAGAAAGGAATTTCATATGAGATTGTGATAGTGTTATGGATTAAAAATAAAACAAAGTAGAAGCCATTGATTTTAAAATTATTCTGACAAATTAGCTCCTATTATTTACAAGCCTAATAGCATGTAACTATAATAAGGCAGAAATCAATTTAGTTAAGGGTCCAATCCTGCAAACACTTACTCACGAGTCATTCCAATCCACACAAATGATCCCATTGAAATCAATAGGTTTACCTGCATGAATAAAGGCTGCTTCTATGGCAAGACTGGTGACATGTGAGCTAAATGTAGACATCTCTGATCTTTATACCAAATAATCTATGCGTTAATCGCTCCCTGCCTCTCTCCTAGACTAGAACTAACTTTCCTGACAATGATAAACATTAGATTGTACGCAAATCTTCTAAAGTGATGGGGGAAGCTGACTTAATTGGGACCAAAGCAGTCAAAAATATAATAGAACAGCCCTATAGTGGGTATGGAGAAAGGGTTGATGAACTAAATGGCTCTTTTCCCTGTCTTTTTTCTAGGATTTTATGACCTCTTCTGACAAGCAAAAAACCTCCCCAAAAACTCTTCAGACAGATATTGCATACTTAAATAATTACCTCTTTTAGGGGAAAAAGGGAAAACGAGAAAAAAAAGTTTAAATTAAAAATGCAGATTTTAAAAAAATCTTTGCATTTGTTGAGCAGAACAAGCAGCAAGAACAAGCACAATATATTTTTAAGTTAATCAGAATTCTGAATTTTGCTAATACACAGTGTTCTGTCCCTGTGACAAAAAGGCTTTGGAAATATAATACCTTCCACAAATTGTTGCAGCAATAATTAAGAAAAAAAATGCAATGGAGCTGCATGGGTAAAAATGAGCCTATAGTTGGTAGTTTATTTCCCAAGTCTCCCTTGTGTTAAAGATACAGTCCCATGACAACAATACAAAGATCAGTTTTTGGGTTACTATGAAAAACGGATGAATCCGCTAGAGTTTTCTGTTCACCATACAAGAAATACAAGACCAAAAATACTACAGTGCATACAATCCAACATTTCCTGCACACAATAAGTGTCATCCACTCACTATATCAATTTACTATATTAAACAGACCTATATCACACTGAATAACCTGATGGAGTCTCTTACTTTTCCAAAAGCCGTTCAGGTGCTGCTGTTGTGTCCACATCCATGTGCAAAATTCTGTGCATCTCATTTTCACATCAATAATCAGCCCTAATCATGCAGGTTTCTAAGTCAACAGAGAAAGAGAAGCTAATCCCATTCAGCCTCTAGAAAGTGACTGCCTGGTATTATTGCTAGAGACATAACTGGTCCCAGAACTGCTGAGGTGTGCTCCCTAGGGGGACACCACAGATACTTGCTGTTCCTGCAGTTTACCAGAACTGGAATGTACAGAGAGGATGCTTCTCATAGTAATTAGCAAATCTGCACAGAGAGGTCTAGAAGGTGCGTTACGTAAGTTAGTCATCCATCAGGTATCAACAAGAAGATCCCATATCCAGAATGAGTAGCCCTATAGAACTACCGTATTCAAATAGCTGCTTTCTACTGGTTCCACCATGCAGCTACCTGTGAGCAACCTGACTCTGAACACAGAGAGGGATTTTAGCCCATTGAAATATTAATCTCAAATGATAAACAACATGAGGTTTCCAACTGCCTGTGTTGTTATTGATTGGATTGACATTGTGTACCTAGTGACCTTTACTCCCTCTTTGCATAGATTTTTCTTCCTGGAGCAAATTTTGCTCCCTATTACAATACCAATATAATAGACAACAGAATTTGGTCCCATGGCTGTTAACTTCAGAACTGCTTTTGTAATCAAAATAAAGAAGTTTAATCACAAGCTGAGTGTTGATTCACCGTGTATCTCAGCAGGACACAAAATATTGCAAACAATGAAGCTCCTTTCAATAATAAATAATAATAATTCTATGCTCACATATAGAACTATTTTCATTTATGGGTCTCTAAACATTTTACAATGGAGAAAAAGTAGCAGAAGTGTGAAGTGACTTGCTTGCAGTCATGCAACAGGTCAGTGACAAAGCAGTGAATAAAACCCAGGTCTCCAGATGCCCAGTCCAGCATCCTATCCACTAAACCATATTTCCCTTTCCACATTTTTGGTTTGTCATATTACACTGTATGTAAAATATTTTAGTATAAAAGTTGATTAATACTGAGCCATAATCACATTTAAAACTCCTCTGGTAAACAATTTCTAAAGTACAGAAAGAAGGTATTACATGCATACTTTATTTGTAATGGTGTAGAAGATTGATAGAACCTTTGGATCTGGATTTTTTAAACCTATTTCACTACACATGTTCCTTTTTTATGTTTGCATACTGTAGCATAAGCCATAAGGTCCTGCTAGATTACATTAAGATCTATTTTTAGGTACTTATATGATCTTCCAGGGCCCAGATTTTAAAAAGTACTTAGGTGTTGCAACACCTAACTGATTAAGCAACCTAAATCTCATTTTCAAAAGTGTTTTATACATTTAGGAGTCTAAATCCCATTGACTGTCTATGGGACTTAATTAAGATACACATTTTTCCTTATGAAATATTAAAGAATGTTGCTATTTGTTTTGATAACCTGGAAAAAGATTAGAAATTGGCCTTGACAAGTCATGTACTTTCATTCTTTTACTTAATGTGGTTTGAAAACACATTATGACTTATAAGTCTTTTAAAGTACAATGTGTTATTAGAGATTCTAAATTGTCATCCTGAAATTAAGTTAAATTCCCAAGATTTCATTGGTGTTATTCTGTTGTTTCTCTTCTTCTTGTTATTAACCCTCTCTTTTCTTTTATGCTAAAAATACACATACAGAGAACTGATCATAGAGTTGTTCAAAAACAGGAAAACAATTTTGCAAAAAGTTACAAAAATTTCTTGTTTATATTTTACAGAGTTCAAAACAGACCCATTTCCCATTTTCATGAAATTGATTGTTAAAAGTTTTGAACCAAATTCACATTTTATATTTGTTATTTACCAAACCTGGTGAATTTTGAAAATTTTGAAAACGATTTTGGTAAAAATATTTTAAAAATTGATATAGTTGATAATTTTCCACAAAAAAATTGTTGTTGAAAACCAATTTTTTTTTTTTTAACCAGTTTGTGCAAAAAAGTGTTGCCTGGCTCTAATAGAATGTTCTAACACATAATATAAACATACATATACAAAGAAATATTTGTAGAGTTTTAACCATGAACAAAACATATAGATACACACTGTAGGATGGTGGGAAGAGCAGAAGCTGGAAGATCATATTGGGAATTTAGAAGAGAAGCAACAGTGCCAGGATCGGGTTATGTTTGAAGGGCTGGGAAGACAGAAACAGAGGAATGGTATACAGGAGCAACCAGGAACTGGCTTAGAGAATTAGAAGAGCAGAAGTAGAGAACCGGCAATTGGATTAAATTTAGAAATCCAATTTGCTTCCACTGGTGGGAATTTTACATTCATGTTTTTGCTAAATTCAAAATGTGCTCAGTTTGATGAATGGGGTAATTTTTCACTTTAGGCACTGTTCACACCCATTTGGATACTATTATTTCATTCTTTCTGTCTCAAAAAGACAATTTCATAAGGGTGTCTACACAGCCTGTGGTAGAGAGCCTCCCAGCCTGGGTCGACAGACTCAGGGTGGCAGGGCTAGCACTGTAAACACAGCTGTGCAGACAGTGCCTTGGAGCTGCAGCTCAGGTTGGAGCTTGAGCTCTCAAGACTAGCGAAGGGGGTGGGTGTCAGAGCCCGAGCTCCAGCCCAAGCCACAACTTCAAGGTGCTGTCTATTCAGCTATTTTACAACATGAGTGTGAGCCCCATTAGCCCATGTCTGTTCACCTGAGCTAGGAGGCTTGCGGAGGAGCTAGGAGGGCTGTGTAGATATACCCAAAGAGGCTAGAAAATTTAAAGTTTTCCTTTCAATAAAAAGGGGTTTGCTTCTGAAGAAAACTGCAGATCTTCTGAAAAGACTATAATTCTGTGACTCCATCTACATTTCTATGACAAGAGAATTATTGTCCCTGGATTTCACATATCTAACTAGTGACTTCATATTATCAGGGAAGAGGAAGCTCTATGGCCAGTATGGTTAAGGACAATAAGATTTTTTTAAAATCAGGTAGAAAATTGGCTTCTTTGTTGTTCTGCCTAATACCTCTCTAGGTCGTCCTTTTTTCCTCTTTCCAGAATTATCACTTGCCATGGAAGTCATGTTGGTGACATCCTTAAACCATGTCTTATATATGTCCATGATCATCTTCTTACCATACTTGATGATTTAGATTTGTTTTCTCTACTTAGAATTTCTGATATTGGAAGAAACTCTTTCCAAAGGACTCTGAAGATATTTCGCAGGCCTTTACTTAGGAAGGAGTTGATCTTCTTATCAATTTCTGTTTTAGATTTCCATGATTCTGCTCCATAAAGGACAGACATGATGCCAATATTAAAAAAAAACAAACATGTTTTTTGTCAGTGCCACTCATGCTACTTTTACAAATCTTTTCAAGTTTATGAAAGTAGTTTGCTGCTTTTGATATTTGTTGCTTGGCATCTAGCATAATATCCCCATTATTGCACATTTCACTCTCTAAACACATAAAATGACTTACTATTTCTAGCGTTTCTTCTCTGACTCTAATGGTTACTTTTGGGACATTTATAGCCAAATATTTTGGCTTCCCATTGTTGATGAACAAACCAACTTGTTTTGTTGTATCTGGCCAAAGCTGGGTCTTCTTTTTCATTAAACAGGGCAATCTCATTAGCAAAAATGAGATTATCCAATTGTGCTTTCATTCATCCACAAAATTCCTCAGTTGCCTTCTGCGGTTAATTTCCTCATGACATAGTCAATGACTAGTGCAAACAATAGTGGGGACATAATACATCCTTACTTTACTCCATTCTCACTGCAAATGACTGGCTGATGATGTCACCATACCTGACTGCACATTCTGCATTATCATATCTTGATTATTTTAATTATTTTTGCTAGTATTCCATAATGCACATAATTCTCCAAAGATTATCATTAGCTTTCTGGAAATCTATATAATTTATCAAAAGAGGTGCATAACAGCATCAGTAAGACCAAGACCATTCCTGGAAACTCTGTCCAGTTCTGGTGTCCCCACTTCAAAAATAATATTGACAAATTGGAAAGGCTTTAGAAATGAGCTTCAAGAATGATTTGAGCTTTGGAAATCATGCTTTATAGTGAAAGACTAAAGAACTCAATCTATTTAGTTTATCCAAGAGAAGTTTAAGAGGTGACTTGATCATGATCTAAAAGTGCTTACATAAGGAGAAGATTTCCGATAGCATAGGGTTCCTTACTCTATGCCTCTGATGGCTAACACGATCCAATGCTTGGAAGCTGAAGCTAGACACATTCAAACTGGAAATAATGTATACATTTTTTTGTATAGTGAGGATACTTAACAATTGGAACAACTTACCTAGGGATGTCGTCGATTCTATATCATTAAAAGTCTTTAAATAAAAACTGCATATCTTTCTAAAAAGATATGCTTCATACAGAAGTTATGGGCTTGATGCAGAAATAATTAGGTGAAGTTTTATGGCCTGTGCTATATAGGAAGTCAGACTAGATGATCATAATGGTCCCTTCTGGCTTTAGGCAGCTGTGAATATCCCATATGTTTTATCTGCATGCTGTTCTCAGAGATTGCCAACAGTTAATTTAACTGATCTGTTGAATTTAAAATTACACACACACAAAACAGCTTTAATTCAATGTTATTTCATTAAAATCACACACACACAGATTCAAAAGTACATGGTGATTTTTTCTTTTTTTTTTTTTTTTTTTTTTTACAGTCCAGCTGCTTCTAGCTTTGTAAGCAGATAATGACTTTATTACGGCTAATGAGCTGAATCTTACCAGGTGACACACAGCACCTGAGGGGTGACTTGAACAGACTACAGTTTACTCTTGGTTCCTTCATGTGTTATTTAATTAGCAACATCAGTTTTGAATGCTATATACGCTGCCCACTTGAATACACAGGCAATTCCAAACAGGCAGCCAGCCTTCTTTTCTCAATGACATTTGGAGGAAAAACTATGATTTGCTTCACACTGTTAAAAATAATCGAAGGGAAACATTTTTCATGCTGTGTGTCACTCAGATAAGCCTAACAATTCCACACATGAGCAGATATTTTCTGCTACTATTTGGGGCAGTGGACAGAAATAAGATGCTAATAAAAAGTGTGCCCCTCAGCAAAGTTTCCCAGAAAGATTTTGCCTAAACAATATTAGGGTGCCAAACAAAAACAAAAGCCAATCAACCCAACAAAACCCTACTCATTTTCCTGAGTGAACCAAGGGCAAGAAGGGCCAGTACGAAGACTTCTGCATTGCTTTAGTCTCCCATTGTGGCAGGTCAGGCAGTGTGTGCATGCAGAAAGGGGCACTTCAGAGAAGATTCTTCAGCTCTTGTGCCAGAGGGAGTCTCTGCATTGACCCTGCATAGGTTGGCACCTAGAACGGAAAGAGGGGCAGGATTTAGGTTTAAAGAGTTGCATGGCACTACCATAGCATGCACGTGGTGTGGAGGGAGACGAAGCAGTTGCTATGGTGGGGCTGTACTGTGTAGGGGTGGAGTTCCCTTTCTCCACCCCTGCACTTCAGCCACATGAAGATTGATTATTCAGACATTTCTCCCTTCCATGCAGAGCCCCATTTCCAGCTGCTGTCCCTACTTTTGCTCTCCTCTGCACCATGCTGCATGGAGCTTTTGTAACTAGAGCCCTCCACAGCATTTTGGAAGTGAACTAACTGCTTGCTGCCTTTTATTAGTGCTCAGAGTTAAATAAAACCCGTGCAAAATCTGTAAAAATCGCATCCGAAGAAGTGAGGTTTTTACTCACGAAAGCTTATGCCCAAATAAATCTGTTAGTCTTTAAGGTGCCACCAGACTCCTTGTTGTTTTTGTAGATACAGACTAACACGGCTACCCCCTGATACAGAGAAAATGATAAACTCTCAAAAGAGAAGCCCATCCCGTTGGCCCTACAGCTGTAATGCCCAAAGCCATCCATCCAGCACATTGGCACACAGATTACATGCACGCATCAGCTAATTTTATGTTCCTACCACTCAGTGAGACATAGGTACATAATGCATTCGTTTATTATCTGTCCATTATGATTTCAGAGCACTGACTCAATACCTCAGGGGTACTGAGGGACACTGCTACTGTAACATTACACACATTAAAATCGACTTTATAAAAGATTAATCACAACACTAAAATGAATGCCTAGATCCCATCTGATTACACTTACATGTGTCTGGATAAATATTATACACTTAAAATAAATCAAGCTATGACATGGAAATTAATAATTGGCTAGAGACAGTGGCCCTGTGCCACAGAAGACACCTTGAGATCTGTGGGCTTTGGGAACACAGAACCCCCCACTTTCCCTCTAAAGGGAAGGAAGTAATTCCATGAAGGGAAACCTTACTGAGTTTCCCTCGTCCCTCTTCAATAGGAAAACCTGCAGGAAGGAACTATCTGGCACTTGGTTAACAATTCTGTGGATGATGCCACAGAAAAGAAAAGAATTGAAGTCACTTTCCCAGAGTTGTGATGTTTTTTCAGTAATAACATTAAGACTTGCTTTTGCCACTAAAATTACCAGCTGTGACTCTGAATGTACATAAGGACAGACCTACCAAGCTAGTAAGTGGCATTTTACAGTCATTTTTCAGAACAGAGGCAGTTCTGGTCCCAATTGGGCACATGAGTAGTCCTATTAACTTCCACAGGATGACTCACACACGTTTGGTTATGCATGTACTTATAGCTGCCTTGCTGGATTTGGGCCTTTGAAGCTTTATACATCTTACTTAGTGAGACAAAAGAAAATATACTTGATCTATAATGACTGGATTTATCAGTATTCACTGCTCCGTTGTTTTTCATTCTTATAATGCGATGGTTTCATGATCATCATATCATCATATTACTTATAGGACCCAATATTTTCCAAATATTTATTTGTTAGCATGAATCTAAAAATACCTGCCATGAAATAAAATTAAGATATTACATGAAAAGTTAATATTTATGCTATTTACAATATATGCTCTGGTGTTAGATGCTGTACAGAGTAGAATGTATTTCATGTACATTTTTCTTTGTATGGTTTATATTAAAATATCACAACAATTGACCAGCACTGAAATAATTTACAGATTCATTTGATACATTTCCTTTATCCTTCATGTTTATGTCTAAACATAATAAAAACATACAGTACCATGAAAGAGATCTATTATTTCCTGTGGAGATGCGAGATTCTAGCATTTCTTTCACAAAGGAGTTTTGGTAGCTGTAGCTTGCTCTTCTGTGGCCCCTCACCATCTGTTGTAATCCTTCTGTATGTAAAATGCATCCAAACCATTTCATATGTATAAAACAATCTGAGTTAAAAATGGAACTATTCAACCATAAAATGATGATGTGCTTTTCAGAAAAGCACCCACTTTAGTCATTCAGCTGATCAAGTTAAACCACACACTATTAGGATTAGATGGACAACCAGTTTAGGTTGGCAAACTCACAACTAGGAAACCTCTGGGGAGGGGACTCTCTCTTAACCTGTTTTGTTTCCCCTGCGTACATCTATGGGCATTTATTTTAATTTAATGTCTGTTTCAAGATACTTACTACTTGATCAAAGGTAGGACATAGGGCTAGGAGAACGAGGCAAACATTTTCAAGTTAAGAGTGCCTAAAGTGCCTACATCTGTATTTGTATGCATAAATAAAGGTTGAGCATCTGCATCTGCAATAGAAGTCAATGGGAGGGCTGAAAACTTGCCTTAAGAGGCCATTCTGGTTCATGAATGCAAAGACCAAGAATATTTTGCTACAGAGTTCAGACAAAGTCCTAAAGGTGATGAGCAAAGGGGAAAGAACAGAGTTTGTTCGGGTTCATTATTTCTTTATGATGAATCTAGAAGGCCTGAAAATGGTTTATTTTGTTGGTTTGTTTCTTTGCAAAAGTGGTGGGGTCTGCCTGTTTTTTACACTAGAAACTTAGACTGAGGCCATGTCTACACTAGCAAACTTACAGTGGCACAGCTGTTCTGATGCAGCTGCGTTGCTCTGAGATCGCTCGTGTAGCCGCTCTCTGCCGACATAATAAAACCACCTCCATGAGCAACGGTAGCTATGTTGGGTAGCTCCAGGGGTGAAAGTAATATGAAAGACTTACCGGTACATGGGCCCGGCTCCAGGCCCCTGGAAGGGGCAGGGCCTTGGGCAGAAGGGGTGGGGCTGGGGGGTCAGCCTCCCCCAGCCAGCCCTTCCATGCTGCCCAGCCTGTGCCGTCTGGGGCTCCGGCGGCGATTTAAAGGGCCCAGGGCTCCGGCCACTGCCGCATTAGCAGCAGCAGTGGCCACGAGCCCCAGGCCCTTTTAAGTCGCCAGACCCAGGGCAGCTGCCCCTTCCCCCTCCACCCCCCCGTCGGCCCTCCTGCCGACATAGCACTGTCCACACTACCACTTATGCCAGCAAAACTTATGTTGCTTGGGGGGAGTTTCACACCCCTGAGCAACATACATTTTGCTAACATAAGTGGTAGTGTAGACATGGCCTGAGTCTACACTTGAAAATTATATCAGTATAGCTACATTGGTCAGAGGTGTGAAAAAACACACTTCTGACCAACGTAGTTATGTCATACATAACCCTGAGTGTAGACACACCTAGCTATGTTGACAAAAGAATGCTTCCATTGGCTTAGCTATTGTTATTCGGAGAAGTGGTGTTCCTACACAGATGGAAAAACCCTTCTGTTGGTGTAGGCTGCATCTACACTATGGGGTATGCTTGCATAGCTATGCCTGTTAAGTCTCCATAGTATACACATACCCTCAGGGTTTGTGTGTCTTGGAAGACTCTAGGATGACTGGATAACTAGTGAAGTGACGACATCCACAAGAGTGCAGTGAATGGGAACTAAACAAATGAGAGGGGAAAGGAATTTTAATCACACTTTTGGGTTTTGTTAACATCTGTTTAACTTCCATGATTAACATTTTAGACAAAGGAAACTTTTGAGAGAGATTCAACCTCCCACCCTTTCATTTAAGGCATGAAAGTCATAGGGCTTTTCTACACAAACATTTTGTTCATGGCAAGCTGGGATGTGAAGGACCACCATTAACCTGCCAGTTCATGTGGACCTTACCGATGTGCACTAACTCAGATCCTACCATTTATGTTGGCAAAATTTATGTTGCTCAGGAGTGTGAAACTTTTGCTTGGTGTGCTGTAATATAGTTCCATTTCAAAGGGGTAGATCAAGGTGCACTAAGGAACTATTAGCATATATCAGCAGGTCCACACGGACACAATGAGTGGCAGGTGAGTGCAGGGTAGATTTATATCCCAGTTTGCTGCAAACTAAACGTTCTTGTTGACAACCCCATAGTGAACATGCTCTGAGAGAACTAGCAGGTCCTCCAGCTAAATCAAGGCAGTCTGGACTTGACATTCTTAATATTTTTTAAGGTAAAACAAATAGATTTTTTTTTAAAAGCACAATCCCATTTATTTCAGATCATTTGCAGGTCACCTTGAATGCATATTCTGGGATATGGAGGCACAGAATGCAGATACTATAGTGATGAGCACAGTATAAGAATGGAATAGAATTGGTAAGAAGATTCAAAGCCCAATATCTTTATGCAACATTTAATTAAAAACAGGTCTAATAGGCTTCACTCTGTTTTGCTTCTTGCAAACGAGCTGCTCACCTATTTCATTAACTGCAGAACATTTTTGAATGGTAATGATAATTAAGTCCCCAATACTGCAAGGACTTAATGCATGTGCTTAACTTTATGAATCTGAGTAGTAAAGCTAAGCACATGCATTAACTACATGCAGGATCAAAACCTTAGTACTAAAAATGTTGCGATCCATTTCACATAGAGAAAAAATACAATTTAAAAAAAACCCCAACCATTCACTGACTTCCATTCACTAATACTGAAACCTAAGATGAAAGCTTTTTCCATTAGGATATACCATATTTGGTTAACAGGAATTTATTAGTGATATTTTGATCACTGGAGGAAGGCGCCATGGTTACTTAAATGCAATAGAAACACACTGAAAATTAAATTTCCTTTGCAAAATGTAATACAAAGTCTCTAAAATTCAATCCAAATTATTCAGAAGAATATCAACAGGCTTGATAATGGCAGGAAAATCAGACAAATTTAGTTTTGCTTCTTCAACACAAATGAAGAAGGGGGAGAAGAATTTCTCCATTGTGGTTGTACACTACACAACCACAATAGGAGGGCATATAGTTAGCACAAATCTCTGTGACAAAATTGAGACCATTAACTCCTACTGTTCAACTGTCTTGGTGTAGACCAGGGGTTGGCAACATTGGGTACACAGCTCACCAGGGTAAGCACCGGCCAGCCGCGGCCAGCACATCACTCGCCCGCGCCTCTTCTCGCCGCCCCCATTGGCCCGGGACGGCGAGTGGGGGCCGCGATCGGCCAAATCTGCCGCGTCAGCAGGTAAATAAACTGGCCCAGCCCGCCAGGCTGCTTACCCTGGCGAGCCGCGTGCCAAACGTTGCCGACCCCTGGTGTAGACAAAACAGCTATCAACAAATTCATTTCAACCACAAATGAGTTTTTCCATCTGCTAATATCACTGTGCAAGGATATGAAGAATTCACAGTCAGACTTTGGAAACTTCTGGTCAGTGAGTATTTAATCAAAGGCTTTCATTCTAGCATCCAAATACAAAATGAACTCTCCTACTCATTTCAGTCCTAAAACTACAAACATCTTTCTAGCCTGCATTTGCTGAAGTACATTTATATTTTCACTGAAAGACAAGGACCCAACAGATAACCTGAAAGATTATGCCACAGTTCTGGAAAACAGATTCTAAGAATACCATGTGTGATAAACATGGCAGTGATCAGTAACTCCTGTCCTAATTCCTCCATTCAAACAGATTTACTCTCACCAAGGAATCAGAAAGAAAGTACTGCATGGTTGTGTCACATGGCATGCATTTCACTGTAGTAAGTCCTGCAGCATGCCTGATTTTCAGCTACGGTACATCAATGACAATACCACCACTAATTGTCAGAATACTATCATCTCCTGTATCAGAGGGGTAGCCGTGTTAGTCTGAATCTGTAAAAAAAAACAGATGCATCTGAAGAAGTGAGGTTCTTACCCACGAAAGCTTATGCTCCCAGTACTACTGTTAGTCTCAAAGGTGCCACAGGACCCTCTGTTGCTATCATCTCCTGGTATTCCACAAATAGGTGTGAGCCATTCTCCCCATTTTAACAGTAGTCATCCTATATGCCATTGCATGCTGTAGCCCTCTGTGACACTACCTGGGAGTATTTTCTGATTAGTTTCATCCTCTTCATAGATTAATATTCATAAATGTGTTTGGGAAAAGCCTGTCCATTTCTAGTGTCTGATCTCTGATTGATTCCAAGAAGATGACATATTTTTCTTTAGATCTGAATTAAATTTAAATCCATGATAAGTGTTTGCTATTGTAGATTTCTGAGTGCTGGTCTGTATCATACAGGTAGTGCCTCTTTAAATGGTTAACACATACAGAAATTAGAATATATGGGGCACAGATTCTTGTCATGGAACAAAATCCATTAAGAAAGTACGTGATGATCTTGGTTGTATTTTTGCATTGAAACATAAATTCCCTTCAAACAAATGTGGTCAGCCAACTCGGAGCAGAGAAGAGCGTGGAGGGAGAATCATTCCACCTAAGGTGCAAAACACTTGCGGTTCTGAAACGGACTGCAGCTGAGGGATTTTCAACCACCAGAAATAGTGTTTCACTGTACTAAAACAAATATATCATCCCAGAACAGACCTCCTTACTTTTCAGAGATAAGTACTTACACATCAAAGTCTAACAGGAGAATTTGGCCTTGTTAGGTTCGAGAGAGAAAACAAGATATTTTATTGCATGAGGCTGTACCTCAGGGAACACAATGTAACTTGATATATGTTCACCTGCAGTATGATACAGAACACACACATGTAGGAGAATCACAAATCACAAGAGGTGATTATCCAAATGTATCCAAATACTAGCTGGATTTCCCAATATATATTTAAAGGGTTCATTTTTGTTTTTGGTATATGAGTGCCAGAACATCTATCAAAGCAACTATTTTCTGTTGGAAAAAAAAAATCCCCATTTCTAATGAATACCTGAGCTACTAATTAAGTTTGAAAAAGATCCATAGCCAGTGTCCACAGCTGATACTAATTTATTCTAGCAATTAATTACTTTGGACACAGACTCCAACGAGAGACTGCTGAGCTAGAATTGATATGCAAACTAGACACAATCAACTCCGGTTTGAATAAGGACTGGGAATGGCTGAGCCATTACAAACATTGAATCTATCTCCCCTTGTAAGTATTCTCACACTTCTTAACTGTCTGTACTGGGCTAGCTTGATTATCACTTCAAAAGTTTTTTTTCCTCTTAATTAATTGGCCTCTCAGAGTCGGTAAGACAACTCCCACCTGTTTATGCTCTCTGTATGTGTGTATATATATCTCCTCAATATATGTTCCATTCTATATGCATCCAAAGAAGTGGGCTGTAGTCCACGAAAGCTTATGCTCTAATAAATTTGTTAGTCTCTAAGGTGCCACAAGTACTCCTGTTCTTCTTTTTGTTGATATGAAAAAATAACATACGATTTCCACAGACGCCTCGGTTTTGTAAAACACCAAGGCCTAGGATGAAAGTGATTCCTGGCATGCAGTTTTAGCTCTTCCTATGTCTTTTGACAACAGAAGAGTTTTTGATTCACACAATTAATGATGAGCACCATTCCTTAAGAAGGATAACAAAGCACAATACAAACTGATTTACAGAATATATGCAGTATTAATTATATTATATAGACTACTGCTATCTATCACTGAGATGCAGCTGCCACGGCAGTGAAAGATGATAACTCTAACAGCAAAATTGCACTCCAATTTAGGTCAGGAAGTAAAGAATGCCAGTGTTTACAGCACACAGTGTTGTTGTAGCTATGTTGGTCCCAGGATACTAGACACAGTGAGTGAGGTAATACCTTTTAATGGGCCAACTTCTGTTGGTGAGAGAGAGACAAGATTTTGAGCTTACACGGAGCTCTTCTTCACAAATGATGTGTTTCAAAAGCATTCTTAAGTGGATGGACCTATTTTTCAAATGTAAACGGGTTTCTAGTGAATAGTGTCCTGTCGGAAAACAAGATTGTGTGATTTCTATAGGATGGAGCTCAGTAGTTTTGCGGCTGCCTTCTTTTCTGAACTGTGAAGGATAACACATGGCACAGTTTATGTCATGTCCCCCTCTAGCATTTTCTACTATATAATAATGGACTAGTACTACTACGACTACCACCACCTAACAATGTTACTCTTTTAGCACAAGTGGGACAGGTCTGTAGTTTGGAGCTAGACATCCCAGATTCAAACTCTGCTGCCAATCTGTTCTTAAAGTCATTACATTAATAAAAAAATACATCCAAAAGAAGATGATTCTTCACAAACATTGGACCTGATCCTCAGTTTTTTACACCAGCTAATTATCCGCCCAATTTGTTGTCATTTGTCCAACTGATATTTAAAGAACTCAGAAGAAATAGAGCAATACAAAGTCTGATACATTTTGTGGAACAAAATTTCTCTCTGTTTGTTTTACTTTGCAAATCCATTACTCGCTCTCTTTAATCCTTCTGGAATCCACTGGTAGAGAAACATGTTTCCTTTACTAAACTGGAGTAACAATCATTTATTTAAATACTCTATCCTGTAGCAAGGATATTTTGAATTAATATCAACTGAACTTGCCCTAAAAATGAAAGGTTTGCATTTCAAAACAGACTCTTTTGCCATGAGTTTCCAACTCCAATCGGACAAACTCTTACTAACTGGCATATTTCCAAAAGGTTAAACCTGAGAAGCATGAGATGCCTGTGATTAAAATGTGAACATGAATTATTTTGAGCTCTGCACTATTTGGGCTTCAGACTTAATTGTTCTGCTAATATCACAGCAAGATACATTCTTTTTTATGTGTATGCTGCTCTTAGCTTTTACCTTTAATTGGCTAGCTCATATTCATTATCAGGCAGAGGAATACTGGGGAACTTGGCAGATAGGCTCTTAAACAGTAAAAGTAGTAAGAGTTATGAAGGTTTCTTCAGATGTTCCTGCATTAAAATACTTCCTGCAAATATTCTATCTTTGTTTCTCAGAGGCATCAGCAATTCTTTATTGTTGGGTTCTGGCTCTCTGGATATTTTCAAAACTACATTCACTACTATCTCCATTTGCAGTGATACAGTATTTTTTGTTCTGTTTTAAAGAAAATTACATTTCTAGACTTTTATATTTGACAAGAAATCTTTTCAAACATAAACTGACTACAAATAGTGTTGTATCATCTGCCCGAGTCTGCAGAGAGTCTGAAACTATAGCTCGGAGGTGTGAACTAGTATATTTATCTCAATGGGCTATTCACTATGAATTATGCACGTTTCCTTGTCAATATTTTTAACCACTACTGATCATTTTAATGTCTTGCTAATGTGTTTATCCCACAATCCCAAGCTTCCATACCCACTTTGTTATGTGCCAGAATCCTCATATGTCCCCTAGTTGACTGCAAAACCTCCACATCCTGACTTCTATAAAAGTTATGCATTTTCCACTGCATAAATCTGGAGAACAATGACTTTTTATAAAAAGGAACTGAATACCAAACAACACAGAAGTTACTGTAGTTATCATTCATTTTTATATTAATTCAAGGAAAAAACTTTTAAAAAAAGTATCAGAAGCTGCTGCAGAATCTTCAATGTGTTCTGCTGGAGTGCTGCAAAATTCTGTGCTTTTACTGTGTAAGTTAAGTGAAGTTTGCCACATGGTACACAGGGCTTTGGCTATACTGAGTTTGAAGGAGGAAGAAAGGGTAAATTTGTTCCTTGTGGAATTGTTTCTTTTGACATGAATATTTAACACTAATAGCTTTGGGTTAGATCCTTAGCTGGCATACATCAATACAGGTCCACTGAATTGAAATAGAAGCTATGCAGATTTACACCGGCTTTGAGCTGGCCTCTATCTTCTCCTTGCCATCTTTAGAGAAAATTGGCAGGAACACTGAACATCTCAATAGCTAGAGAAGAGACAACATTGTTCTGCTTCTCTCTTTCACTTCTGTATCCATTGACTAGCTGGTGGTCAAATGAATGAAGGAGGTTTCTTTTATTTTTGTTTCAGACATCTTCATAATCAAATCCATTAGTATGGGCTTAGCAAAAAGTAGTAGAAAAGGGGGAGAAGTGGAGATATAAAAATGAGGGAAAGATTTGACAGGTATGACAAGTTCAAGCACATAACCTCCAAGAATTGATTTTCATTACAATCTTTCTGCCCCCCCAAGACACAAAATAAGAATCTTTTACTTGAGTTTGCTAAGGTCAAATGTACAACACAGCAGAGAATTCTGAAAGTCAATGGTGGATGGCAAGTGCAGGAGATACAGGGGTTCACTTCTGAGAGTGATAAATGAAAGAGAGACACAAGGCAAACTTGGTACAGTAAACACCAATTTAAGAGCCTGATCCAAAGCTTACCACAGTCAATTGGAGCCTTGCCTTTGACTTCCATGGTTTTTGAACCAGGTTCATAGGCCCAGATCTGCAAAGGGGCCTAAGCACCTAACTCCCACTAGCATCAATGTGTGCTAAATATATCTTTGAGGATCTGGGGTGTAATGACTAGGGCCCTACCAAATTCACGGGCCATTTTGGTCAATTTCATGGTCATGGGATTTTAAAAATCATAAATTTCATGATTTCAGCTATTTAAATCTGAAATTTCACAGTGATGTAATTGTAGGGGTCCTGACCCAAAAAGGAGTTTTGTGGGAGGGGGGTAGAGGGGGGTTGCAAGGTTACTGTAGGAGGGGTTGTGATACTGCTATCCTTACTTCTGCACTGCTGCTGGCGGCGGCGCTGCCTTCAAAGATGGACAGCTGGAGAGTGGTGGCTGCTGGCTGGGAGCCCAGCTATGAAGGCAGAGCTATTGCCAGCAGCAGCGCAGAAGTAAGGGTGGCATAGTATGGTAGTGCCACCCTTACTTCTGCGCTGTTGCTGGCGGGGTGCCACTTTCAGAGCTGGGCACCCGGCCAATAGCCATCACTCTCCAGCCACCCGCTGCAGCACTCTGGTCACCAGGCCTGAAGGCAGTGCAGAAATAAGGGTGGCAACATCATGGCCCCCCTAAAATAACCTTGTGACCCCTGCAACTCTCTTTTGGGTCAGAACCTCCAATTTGAGAAACATTGGTCTCCCTTGTGAAATCTGTATAGTATAGAGTAAAAGCACACAAAAGACCAGACTTCACCGGGGGCGGGGGGGGAGGAGACACCAGATTTCATGGTTCGTGATGCGTTTTTCATGGCCGTGAATTTGGTAAGGCCCTAGTAATGACTATCTGTATGGGATTTGAAAGCATAGGAAGTAGTATGGGATTTGAAAAACTAACATTGCTTTGCCCTTGCTTTTTGAAGATAGCGCCAAAAATGTGACTTGTAAGGAGTCGCTTCCCTCCCACTGGGTCTTTTCCCTTTGGTATCCACTTAATAGCTCTACATATGGCTGCTCCTTTGCCATGCAGGCCCCGCTGCAACTTGCCACCTCTGTGGGTCACTCCTGAGGGGGAAACTTTGGCTTATTGACTGTTTGTAATGTTAGGATTTAGTTACTGTTGCATGAATCTGTCAAAGTCAGTTAATTCATGAACTATGGAGTAATTGAATGAGTGAGGCCCTTTTGGTGAGCAATTTTATTTCATGCGTCTGTATTAAAACCAATAGCAGTGGAATTTATGTGATGGTTTGATACACAATAGAGATATAAACAAACTTCTGGGAGGGAATGGCAAGGAGGGTATTTTTAGATTCCCCTTTTTAGTTCCCCAGTGAACAATCTAATTGAAAACAGTCTTTCCAGACAGGAACAAAAGCACTAGTTTCCATATCTCTCAGAATAGTTGCTGGATCACAGGCTTCCCCCTAAAACTCCACATGTGCCTTCGTTGTAAATGGGATATCTATCATCCAGGCTGAATCTCTTGAGAGAATGGGAGCAAAAACAGGATAGTGCCTTTTCAATTAGAGGCTTTCTACGGGCAGAAAGGAATCGAATATGCTCAATTAAAAAAAAAAAAAAAAGAAGAGGCCATGAAAAGGCAAACGCTAGTAGCAGCAATGTGAATACAGCCGTACCTTTCAAATACGTCATCTGGCCGAGACTCATCCCTGGTGTAATTCCATTGAAGTCAATGGCATTACGCCAGCCTTGAATTTCACGCATTATGTGGGATTGAATAGGGCTCCATTTTAGGAACATGCAACACATCATGCAGTTGGCGAGCATCTGGCATATTTGTAAACCAGAAGATCTACTCCACAGCTATTTTCAATGATTTTTTCCCCCAATCAGAAAATATCTTTAGGAACAATAAACAAATGTGGTAGCTGCTGAAGTGTTTTCTTTTGTTGAAGCAGTATTGAAATAGCTAGAGACATTAGCACAGTATGCCATACAGTACAAATTCTATTTAGCACTTTCCATAACCCTAGATGATAGTGGCAATGCATGAAAGGAATAGGTCTCTCCATAGTCCTGAATATAAATATACTGAAAAGTTAGCAGAGACATTCATCTAACTAGTTACCTTCCACTGACATAAATGGAGGCATTTGTTAAAAAAAGCCATTGTTTACTTTTTATTAAAATAACATTTTTGAAAGGAACAATTCATGCCTAAGAATTAATTTACTTCTTTACAATACTAAAATAAAAACCTCTTTGTGCTTCCTGTGTACATCTTTCAAATGGCTTATTATGAGGAGAATAATGGTACAGTTAGATGCATTGTTACCACAAGAAACCAAACTGAGGTTTACAATAAACCCAATTTGTTTGTGACCCTGGACTTAATAAAGATCTTCAGATATAAAATACCAAAGAATATTATCTTCTTGGCCTTTTGGCTAAGACTGTGTAGAATCAATTAATAACTGATCTGGCCTGATGGGCCACTGTATCCTGCCCTTACACAGGGAGAGTCTGCAATCTAACCACTCCCCTTTGCCTATCTTTAACTGCTATGATCCCCACTCCTCCAGATGTGACTAACATTTTAATGACAGCAGAAACGTCTTTGCCCTGTGTACTCCCTCTCCCCAGCCTCCTGCATAATTATGTCTTTGCTTACATTAGGAGGACAAAAGCACTCTGCGCCAATTAGCTTTTAAGACCTTTTTAGGTAGGGAAATCAAACCTAATTGAAATGCAATGTGACAGTTCCATTGCTGCAAGTCATGTCAACGTTAAAGGGGATCTGATTTACCTAATTATTGAACAGACAGAGACTCATCTTTAAAAGTATAGCTGTGACATTGGCAAAGTGCTGTGATAAATACATCAGTACACAGAACCTCACCATAGTTCTCTCAAAATCGGTGAAGTGTCTGTTCTTTATTAGAAATGGTAAAATAGAGCAGTGGCATTTATTTGTACAGAAAATTTCACCCTAGTTCTTAAGAGAAAAAGAAACCAACAAACATCTTAACAGTTTTAAATTCAGTGGATTAGTTGTATTTCTGGATGGCAGATATGAATAGCTAAAGATAGAGAACTACTATTATGTTACATTATAATATCTTTCTCTAAACTGATTTAAATGCTATGCTGTAACTATCTATGAGAAAATCAGTGGGTCATGTTTCTCTAGTGTACTGGGAAATAAGTTAAAAATACGAATAGTCCTGTGAGTATAAGAAAGGATTCAGTGTTCAAACTGTTTGGCTTAAAAAGTGTGTTCTCACAGCTCTTGCCTTATTCAAGTTCCTGAGATCCTGAAAAGATTTATATCCTTCATCAAGCTCTCAATGGAAATCAGATTTAGCATCTACCCTTAGAATGACAATCACCTGTTCAAGGAATGGTCATACAGACTGCTTCTCTAAGATCTGGAAGATACTACAAGCCACAATCACATCATAAGAGCATTTCTCATTGACATATCTTTTATGTCAGTCATCACAAACTCAGGAAGATACAATCAAGATCACCATGTACTACCTGTTCTTTGCTCTTAAATGTCTTCCATTCCCCCATTCTCCTTTATTGACGGCAACCATGCCTCTAACCTAAGGATACTGGATCATAATGGATCAGACCAGTATTCCATCTAATCGGCTATCCTGGTCTAGTGGGAATAATGGTCAGTACTAGATGCTCCAAAGGAAGGTGCAGCAAACACTGAGGTGTCTGAATGTGTCACAACTTGACTACTAAAGGAGTTTCTCCCTAACTCCCTTAGTTGCAGTGTGGATTATGCACTGGATTATGAGAGTTCATACGCCTTCCAAATGTCTTCCTTTTTTCATCCTCGCCAATGTAACTGAGGAAATTCTCATTATCCATATATAAATTCTGCAATACCTCAGTGACTGAAATTTTTCTATATGCAAGGCTCATTGAATTTATCTTGAACCAGGCCTATCTCTGTCTTCTGAGATGTGGAGTAAATATAAATTTCACATTTATCTCCACCAACATCTGCACCCCTCTTATTACTATCCACTTCTTGTCTGGGCAGGTGAGAAGGTCATCCCAGTCTCACTAGGACACTCTGATATAAATCTCATCATGAATTCAGTTTCTCCCCAGAGACTCAGTCCTGCAATAAGTGAAAAGAGAATTAATTCACTAAATGCAGAAAGCATTAGCATGGGTAGCTATATCATCCACAACACAGACTGAACGTCATTGACACAGCCAATACTAGCCTTTTAAAGAACATGAGAGCTCTCTTATGAAGCATTACCATTGATTTCTCTTCCCAGATGTACTCCATTACAGCTTGTTGGCTAACTTAAGCGTTTTGAGAGAGGAAGAAAATACTTAGTAGGTTTTATTCCTCTAAGGACCACATTTATTTACAGCATTATTATTCTGGATAATAATATCAGAGTACTTGAAGGGAAAGAAGAATGGTTTATCCTGTATATGTCTCCAACGTAAGAAACAATGCAATAACAATTAACTATTAATGAGAGCAAAGAAGCAAGGTGTTTTCCTCTCTGTCTAAAATATCATGTTAAATGCAGCAGGATAGAGAGCAGCTCAGTTCATTCATATATCAAAAAGTACTGTGAAATCAAGAATTTTATACCCAAATGTAGATTTCTAAACTTGAGAAAGTCGGTATTCTTGTGAGTAGTGGGTTTTTTTTTCCTTTTCAGGAAACACTAAAAAAAATATATATGGACAGTACTATTACAAGAAATACAAAGATTTGGTCTTACTGCTAGCAAACCTGGACAGCTTTTTAAATTGCCGTTAATAGATTTTGTTCCGTTAAAGCATACAGGATTCTATTCAACAAATGTTATGTGCCCATTCCCTCTTTCCTTTCTCCCACACGTAATAACGCTCTAACATTTCAGCTGTTTACGAGAAATTAAGCCATTTCGCAGCATCATTTTTGTAGCTCCTTGGGGAATTGAAGGGGAGAGCTTGACAAAAAAAGACTGTTCCTAACAAGCATATTTGATGCCCTATGCATGACTTTTTGACTGTCTACATTCATGTAAACATTACAACGTACTCCTGTCTAATGAAAGGAAGAGAAAGAAGGAAAGAATTTCCCATGACTGATGCTAGTCACATTGCTTAGTCCATTAGTGGAAGGTACTCAGATACCATCCATGGTCTTGGATAATGTACAAGAACCTGAACAGAACAATACAGACATTTGTTAGGCAAAAAAGGATTTAAAGATAAAGGCCTTGTTGGCAGATGAACTGGGGAGAAGGCTAATGTGATATTATATTTAAAATCTCGATAGGTTGGTGTTAATAGTTCCCAGTCAGCTTTGAAGAGAGCATACCATACAGTTTCTTAGTAAAACAGCCATTCAATGCACATATAAAACATTGTAAATTTGCAGTCCTAGGAATAACTTTTAAACAAAAGTTGTTAAAGAGTAAATCTACTGGTGTTCCTTATACAGACCTCTGCCTTTTATCACTGTTACATATTTAAATGAAATGCAATGTTTCAACATAAAATCTGCTCTTCTATACTTTAGCACACACAAACACATTCCCCACTGACGTTCTTTCAGAGATGATTTCTCAGTCTTTATAGAGTGATCATAAATACGTGATGTGTGTCACTGGGACTCTTCAGAGCTTGAGCAGAAAGGGAGCACCTTAGTCCTTTCAAACATGTCAGAACCCTGTCAGCAAATCTGGGGATCTCCACCATCCCAGCCCTTGGGCTGATAGTTGACTAGTCCTCAATTGCTGGTGAAACAGAAATCTGTAGCCTATATCCAAAGTGGAACAGATATTGGGATCAGTGTATAAAACGTCCACTCCTTGGATCTGTATAACGCTCATCTATAGGGCACTACCTTCTCTTTATAAATCCAGCTAACTCAGGTAAGAATATACACCTTCACTTCACTCAGCTCTGCCCCTATTCTCTCTTTAATGGAGACAGCATTGCAGTTAAAGCAGTTAGTTAACAATTAAATGTATGTTCCCTAGGCTCCGTAGCCTTTAATGGTGACGAATGCTCTTCTCCCAGCTCTCTTCCTAGGGCCATAAAACATGCTGTCATGCAACAAACATTAAGCCTAAAGGAGGTCTTTCCTAGTAAGTGAAGTTGGAATAGCATTCACCTGTATCCAAAGTGGTACAGGTATTGGGACTCAGCCCCCACAGAAGACACGTCTTGGTCCTATATGGATCAACTGCTGAGTCCAGCTTTAACTCCTAAACTGATAACCTTTCCCTGATCCCACCCCCCACCACATTCTCTGATTGGGTCAGCTCTCAGAGTGTGATCAGGTGCGACCTGCCAAGTAGCTTGTGCACAATTAAAACTTCCTATATAGCTTCAGAAACATCTACTAAGCATGTCTAGTAACTGCCACACCCTATTTACGATCTTTCTGGGCCCTTTTATGTCTCCT
The DNA here is from genome assembly GCF_013100865.1 of Trachemys scripta elegans. Classification (NCBI taxonomy): domain Eukaryota; kingdom Metazoa; phylum Chordata; order Testudines; family Emydidae; genus Trachemys; species Trachemys scripta. Next base: position 64,562,498 of record NC_048298.1, read on the forward strand.
CCCCACTGCTTCTCTCCCTTTCCTTGGGCCAAATAAATAACTACATTAAAATGCTGCCATATAAAGCATGTGGGTCACAGATACAGTTTATAGCAAAGAGACTTTAGCCCTGATGCTGCATCATTAACGTCAATACCAGCTTTGCCACTGACTTCAGATCAAGCCTCATAAGAATTAGATTTGCTTACATGGCTCTTGGAGAGTAGTCTGACACATGTAATGGGAAAACTACATTTTTGGCAGATTTATAGTAATGGATTTTTAGTGTGACCTCTTGCTGCCTGTCTCTTTACATTACAGCCATCACTCATTTGCTGCTAATTTGGATCAGCTTGACTCTCCTGAGCAATATCCTTCTAATGTATTATGAAAGACTAGTTGGATGGCTCAACTCTCTTCAAAATAGCTTTTTAAAAAGTCATATCTTTGATTCATCATTTCGTATCCTGCCAAACAATCAAATGCTGCCTGTAACTGTTTATCTAAGATTTTATTGCAGGTAAGGAAGGTAACAATCAGCTTGATGTGCACAAATATTTACAAGCAGCATTTGCTGTACAAGAACAAATGATCACTACCAGGAAAACAAGTGACCTTTAAACAGGTGAAGGCACAATATTACAGATTATATATTAATAAAACTAAATTACTGAATGGGTGGTAAATTTGATTCAGAGGTATTGCCCGACATATCCTAAGTGCATTTTAAGTATCTGTGATCAAAATATTTGCAAAAGAAAATAACCTTTTGTTCCCCTAAACAACAATTTTCATGATAAAATAATTGACAAGTTTTTCCAACAAAAACAAAATTCTATTTTCTCCTTATGTCCCTCTATCTTTTTTTCTTTTCCATGGGAAAAAGGGGGAGAAATCCAAAAAACAAATATTATCATGAGATTTTTTTTTTTAAATGATTTTTCTAGAATTTCCCGCAAAAAGCACTTGGCTTTGTTTAACTAGTTCTATTTTTAAATTTATATCAGAAACATATATTTTTAAAAGAATAATATTGATCACAAATTGTTCAGGGTCAGGTTCAGTGCTGGACACTATGTCTAAAATATTAGATCCACAGCTGGTAAACCTATTGAGCACCAAAACTGGCCATACATCACTCGATTTTGTTTGATCTTTGATCACTAAGGATACCAGCAATAGTGACCTGAAGAAGATAAATAGATCTGCTCAAAAAATTTCTGATGAAACATTTTTCTGTTGGCAAATGCTGATTCAATGAAAAAGAAACATTTCACAGGAATGTATTGACTGTCAAATTTTTTGTAGGCAATTATCAAAATGTTTAATTCCCATAAGGTCAAAACTTTGTTTCTATGTGATCATTTTGACTATGATGATATAATATAATAATATATAATATAATAGCCAAAATGCTTCAACTTTTATATTCTAAATTTCCATGTAATATAAAAGTTAAACAAGTAAAAATTAAACATTCTGAACTCACTGAAACAAAATATTTTCTGAATATTTTGTTTTGTGAAAAATTCCGAGATTTCAACTTTTCATCATGATTCAGGATGAAACCAAATTTTGTTGCATCAGACTTTCCCATGGGATGGAAATTCTGTTTCATCCTGCTCTAGAGATGAAAAGTTTGTTAATGAATTTGCTTTCCCTTGGTGGTCTGTTGAGAGCCCTAATTTATGTATGATTATATAGTGCTTTGAGATCCATAAATGCAAGAATGTCAAAATATCTTTCTGTCAAGTTCTACAGAGTTTCTTCTTTATAGTCATATAAATTTAAAGATTTCTGGGCTGCCAGGAATTATATGTATTATTTCTACCAGCTCTGAATGCAAGGGCAGAATATTCGCTGCACACAGGATGAAATTTACCCCAGGAGGCCCAGCAAAAGACCTATGCACTCCTTTTTGACATTCTGTCCTTACTATGTTCTTGCCAGCTCTGGGCAATGTGTGTGGTGGGGATATTGTGGTTCAACAGCCCTACTTCAAAGCCATCATATTTTCAGATTATTTTGTTCCTCTCCACATGATTTAAAGCATGGAAGAGAACATAAGGGCCTTGGGGAACTAGTCTATCTCCTCAGTGCTTATGTGTAACTTACTCTAGTGCTAATGGGACTTACATGTGTGCATCCAGAGAAGAAAACATCATAGTTCTTAATGTGATAAACAAAGAACACTGCTTAGTTTTACATGTCAGTCAAAAACCACAGCACAGAAGCATTCATAGATTCTGCACATTTAGGGCTGTCTTGCAGATTTTGCTGTATTTACCTAAATCATCATTTTTTTTTAAACAAAGATCACAAACCATCTAGCACTTGTGGTTATGAATACAATCATCACAACAACTCTCAGATGCTAGACTGATATTTGAATGGTGACACACGCAGTTGACTGGTGACAATGACTTGAAATTCCTTAGAATATAGAAATACACAAATTTCCATAGTTAACTATGCAATAAACTCTGTACTGATTTAAAAAAAAAAAAAAAAAGCACATGCAAAATACAGAATTAGTTTAACGCTGAATAAATTTGAGTGTAATTATCTCTCTGTTCAATTTCAGTGTTCACAACTGCTATTATACCTGAAACGACTGAAATAAACAGAAAAATAGAAATAGAAATAGAAATTAATGGAGATATCCTATCTCCTGGAACTGGAAAGGACCTTGAAAGGTCATCGAGTCCAGCCCCCTGCCTTCACTAGCAGGACCAAGTACTGATTTTGCCCCAGATCCCCAAGTGGCCCCCTCAAGGATTGAATTCACAACCCTGGGTTTAGCAGGCCAATGCTCAAACCACTGAGCTATCCCTCCCCCCCAATCAGTCAGAATCATAGAAGATTAGGGTTGGAAGAGACCTCAGGAGGTCATCTAGTCCAACCCCCTGCTCAAAGCAGGACCAACACCAACTAACTCATCCCAGCCAGGGCTTTTATTGTCTTTATTTGCTGGGATCACGGAGGGTACACACAGCAGTGGCATATTATGAGAGAAGGAGAACCAAAGACTGAAATTAAAGTGAACACAAACATTGGGCATTTTACATATGTAACTCCACCATTAGAAATGTACTTTTTTTCCCCCCAATTGATAGATTACTGTACTTAAAATGTGTCAATCTAGAATCATAGAATATCAGGGTTGGAAGGGACCTCAGGAGGTCAGCTAGTCCAACCCCCTGCTCAAAGCAGGACCAATCTAGGAATGATACAAACATGTTCTAATGCACAGTGGAAAAAAATAGAATTTAAAAGGCAATGCAATTTAAAAAAAATGCATTTTGGACACACCATAGGCTGTGGAACCCATCAATAAAAAAAGTAAAGCTTTGATCAATAAAAATTATCCAGTTACCATGGCAAGGCCATGGGGGGGACAAGATAAATTGACTTCAATTTTTCAGGGAATTCTTCTCTGTGGAAGACACAAACAATTTTAATTGAATTCAGCTTAAAATTTTTAACATAGCAGTAGCAAAGCTGCAACAGGATCAAGAGACCAAAAAGAAAAGCTCCTTCAAAAATAAAATAACCATACCTGCTAATCTAAAAAGCCTGAGTAGCAGACATTTTTCACTAGAATCAAACACATATTTCCATTAAAGATTTTTACTCGAGATAAACTCACGTGTATCATTCATTTGAAATTGCATTTTGAAGCTGTTCTCAAAATGATTCCCACATGCATGGATCTGCCAGCCAGCACATTGCTCTGATAGGGCCATATGCTCTCCTTCATATGTAGAAACTGCACATTGGGGTTTTATATGCAAGACAGGGCAAAGTTACACTGACTTCCTCTCCTGTGCATTGCCCCATTGGAGGTAGAGTTGATCACATAGCAAAACAGTCCGGAGAGAAGGATAATATTTCTAGGGAAAAGCAGATATCTCTAGGAATTACAGGATTTTGCTTCTTAGACCTGTTTTAATTTAAGAGGTCTCTGCAACCTGAATTGTATTTTAAAGCGTTTTGTCTGGAAACTTAGTTTTTCCAGAAAGGATTTGAAATATGTGAAAACTTATTTTAGGTTGTTACAATTTTTCCAATAGAGAGATTATATTTTTCTGTAATTATGTGTGTTGTGAAAATATGCCATTCAGTTAAACATAAATCAATGTACAGCAGTATTTATATGAAATATGTTACCAGCAGAGTTTGTAAAAATGGATCATCTCCTTCAAGATCTAACTGAAAAGTTTATAGGAAGAGAAGCAGTCAGTTCTGATGGAGATTGTAACCAACTTGAATCCAAGTGGTTTGGCCAATGAAGTTTGCATATTCTTTGTACCCAGCTTGATTAGCTGGTTGAGTTCCTGAACTCTAGGCTGCACTTTGTGGAGTTTGTAACCTCCTGGAACCACAGCACTTTACAAATGCTTCTGGAATCGCTGTCCACTAAGCAGTTTCTACGTTGTGCCAGACCACGATTATAAACCCAGAAAAGCAGAAAGGTAGTCAGCCAAGTAGAGCTGGCTGTTTTTCAACTGAAAACTTTTCCTGTCAAACAATGGCATGATGGAAAAATTAAGTCTTTTTGCAGGAAAATTTCATTTTTGATTTTTAAAAATAGTTGATGGGAAATTTTGAAACAGCATAAGAAATTTGCTTTTATTTCTAATTGAAGTTTCTGCTTTGGTTTTTGAAAACCAAAAAATATTTCTGAAATCAAAATGTTTGGTTTTAATTCTTCATCCTTTGTCCACTTCGTCTTTGCCTTTGAATTGAATGGAATAATATCTGTGGCTTGGGGGTGGGTTTTGGTTTGACTTCCCATCTTTTGTTTTTGTTTGGTTCATTTTGGTTACCCCTTCCCCACGCACACACTAACTTTTCAAAACTTTTCCAACTTTTGAAAAGTTAGACAGCAAAAAGGAAAAAAGAAAAAGTGAAAAAACATTAGGTGTCAATCATTCTACTGGATTAAGTGACAATAAAAGAAAAAGGGGGAAAAAATAGGAAAATAAAAGTAAAAAAAAAAAAATCAAAAGAATTTCAAAATCTCTGGTTTCTAAAACTGAAATGAAACAAATTCCTACAAAAACGTTTTAAAAATGTGAACAAAAAAATTTAAATTAAAAAAATGTGAATTTTTTTGCGAGGAAAGAAACCCTAATGTTTTTGATCAGCTCTCCAATCAAATCTATAATCAATACCCTTTGTGAGGTACCAGGTGGAGTTTATAAACACCACCACTCCCTTGCACTTCTTCTCTAAGTTCAAATATTCAGAGTCATTATCTTCAAAATTAACCACCAACCTTCCAAAAATATTCAAAGACACACAATAATGTAATTATGGCCCTATTGCTGATCTCTTTCTTGATGGTCATCTCTTTTCCCTTTCTTTCTACCAACAACATGTGCAAATATTTCATCTGCAGCATCTTTCTGTAACTGAGACAGGAAAGATGGACAAAGCAATTCACTTGCCTCCTGCAGACTATGACAACAAAGCTTTGACCCTCCCAAGTCAAACTTGTCTTGTACAGTTGAATATTCTGTCATTCCAAAAGCTTCAAAATAGAGCATCCCACACGAATGATTAATTTTGATTTTGACTGACAGTACTGAAAAATGAGCTAGCTAAAGAAAGATGGCAGGCTGTAATTTCATGCCCTGCTTTGCACTCACCTGCAGTAGCCACATTCAATATTTCCATTACAAATAAAGACTTTCACAAAAAAAATCATATTTACAGTAACTGGCTCATTACTATGATTTTTACTAACAGTTTCCTTGAAATGTTTTCCTTATATTTGTCGGGAGAGGGGAGAATGTAGATTTGCTCCTTCTTAAAGCATCTCTTATCATGAAAGATTCCCTGAGGTTAGACTACCGTAACGTTCCATGTTATGTGGCACTAAAAAGACTCATTCATCATCTGCAGGTAGGGCAGAGTGTAGCAGCACTGCTATGCCTGATCAAATGCCAGGAAAGTAACTGGAGTTTTGATCACTGACATCAGTGGGCCCTAGATGAGATGCTTATTGTCTTGGGGTATGAGGAAAGGATTGTGTCAACACACCCCAACTACATTAATAGGCTGTGTACATGGCAATCTGTCCTATTTGTGATTTTTATTTTAACTGTTAAAACTTTTCGGACCCAGTCTGTAACAGACCATTTTAAGCTTCTGGATTCACCTATGTATAACTGATTCATCGAACACTCAAGCGAATGAGACTGTTTGGAGAAGAAATGCTGTCTGATCTTACTCTTGTTCAGGTGAAAGTCAATGCCAAAACTCCCTTTATCTTAAATGGAAGCTGGATCATGTCCTGTATCTGCAATCAAGTTCTCAGATACCATGACGGTGGGTGTGGTGTATGAACCCAGAAAGACAGACAGATAGGTTAATCAATATATTTGTGTCTGCAACAATCCTGGGAGTATGGATTCCCCTTGCTGCTGATGTGAGAAAGACCACTTTGCAAGCACCTTTTAAAATAAGTTTGCATATTGCTTTGAAGATATTTGTTTATTTGCAGGCTTTTCTACAGTGATCACCATTGTATCAGAGTATCTCACTAACATTAACACATTTATCTTATCAGCCCCCCATCTCTGAGGGAGGGTCAATATCCCAATCTTATAGAAGGGGAGCTGAGACACAGAGAGACTAAGACAACACAGGAAGTCTGTATCAGAGCTGATAATCAATCCCAGATCAGAGTCCCAGTCTAGAGTGTAATACTGATCTCAATATTACTTAAGATGACCTTTGCCACACCATATGTGATTATGTGTTTGGTTTCATGGACCATCTTTCTTACCTTCATTATGTTTGTGTGTCTATTCCAACCTTGCAAAAAAAAAAAAAAAAAAAAGAAGTTTACCTGTCTAGGCACAAAATCTATTAGCCTGCTTTTTAACTATAAATGATGATGATGATAATGAAACAACATAGTTGCCAGCGGCAAGGGTGTGTGCGCGGGGGAGAGTGTACTGACCCATTTGAGTAGAATTTTGCAATATGTTTTAAGGCCAGTCCTGCAAACTCTTACCTCCTGCTTAGCTTCGCACATGTGAATAATTCCATTTGCTTGAGCTTGACTATTCACATGATAAAACGGTGCATATGCATCAGTGCTTATACAATTGGGGCTATATGTATATTTGCAAGATGTTATGAGATTTTTGTTGATTATGCTTTATAAATGATATATATGCTGGTATAAGATGTTAGTGTGTCAACTAATAATTAACAAATTCTCCTCTACAAAACAGTAACCATACAAATGCAAAATATACTCAGTGCTCATAAAGCACAAATGAAGAAACATCTTCCACTGTGCATCTTATTTCCATCTATGCTGACATATCTGAACAGAATTTTGTTCTGTCTTTTAATGTTTAATACATTTTAGAGAATTAAAATGCATTTGCCTCTTTAAAATCATTACTATTAACAACATAATGCTGTTTAGCATTTAGACAGCATGTTACATCTTCAAAGCCTTTTACAAACCTTGGCCCTGATACAGCAAGGTGTTTATGTCTGCACCTACAAGGAACTTCGTTGAAACCAATAGGGTTCAGCACACCATGCAGAACAGCTTGCGGGGAAGGGGTTATAGGGTCACAAGTCCTGCCTCCTGTTGGCTGTATGCCCCAATATTCTACAAATTAGTGATACTGACTCCTCAGGATCTAGAGTTTGGGCCAGCCTGTAAGGGTATGGAGATGTGATGTTTGAAGTGATTGGATTCTTAAGGCACTCATCCCATCTCTGCCTCTCCATTCTAGTCTATTCAGCCTACCTTTTCCTGTCAACATAGCTCAGATGGCCATCAGCAGGGTAATCCCTCTAGGCACACTTGCCACAGATTGTAATTTATTGTAAGCTGTAACTTCAGAAGAGATTTGTACTTAAAAAGGTGCAGGCTCCAGAAGCAGCTGCTCCCCTGGTCTGCCTCCTTCCAAACACAACTCTTCCCCCAACTTCTTCCAGCTACACAGAGCTGAATCAGATGGGGTCCTTTGATGCCAGGGATTGGCAAAGTCTGCAACTGAGTCACTGCTCCCCCCTTTACACTTGTCAGTGGGCACTTCTGCCACATTTTGCTCTTCTCCACTACATGCAGACATAGGGAGCATGTAGCTTAGAGGGCCCGCTTGTTGAGTGATCAAAATATATGGGAGTTTAGCCTAAGAAAGGGTTGCAGGATTAAGCACAGACACTTTATTTGGTTTCTTTAGAGTTTTCTATATGGCATGACAATTCACAGAATGTAAAAAGACAAAACAGAAAAATAATGGGAGAACCAGGAAAATATCATTAGTTCATTTCAACTATATTGATAGAAGAAAGATTCTTCTGGTTCTCTGCTTATTGCAAACATACAGTACTCTCTTTCTCCTAAACCGCTGTCCAAATGTTAAGTTACCAAAAAAGGCTACTAATATGCCAAATTATAACCTCAGTCTTTCCCATTTTGTAACTATCTTCTTCCAACCACTGATTTGTAAAATGAATGCTTAAATGGTCTGAAATACCACCATGCTATTTAATAGATTTAATCTATGTTGTCATTGATGAAGCAATACCAAATGTAAACAAATTAACATTTCTGTGTGCAGGAAGCAATAGATGTTAGGTTTGCCCTCAGAAAAGGATCTCTTCAGTGCTGTTAACCCTTACAGGAAGAAAGATAGTGCAAGATGCCAAATGAAGGGGTGTTATTAATATCGAGTTCTATCCAGCTGTACTGATCTGGGGACTGTGGAAGTTAGCGCCACATTAAGCCAGCAGAAAGGTAGGTCGACCTATAATGTGCTTCAAATACAGCCCTATCCGTTGTCCAGAAATACATAACTTCCTCAATCCAATTGACAAAAATCTGTAAGCTTAAAGGTAGTGTGTTCATGGATGAGAATTGGAAGTGGGCTACCACAGTCATAGTAAAACAAGAAACACTGATTTAAAAACTATTGATGGGCTTCATCTTACATTACTGATTCACTTGTAGCCTTGCTAGCTTGCAACTTTCATTTTTATACACGTTAAGGCCCCAGTCCTGCAATGAGATGCATGTTGGAATCACCTTTGACTTCAGTTTCTCTATTTCTATAATCATACTAAAAATGTTTTTTTTTTTTTTTTTTTTTTGGTGCTTCTGTGGAACTATTTACATAAGGACAACCCACTGTTTGCATGATTCGACCCTTTGGCCCCAATCTTTCAATCAGAGGCATGCAGATGATCCCCCAGTGCCTGAATGGATTCTCATGGAGATAAACTAGACACTGTCTAGATTTTGGAACTGCACTATGTTATGCCCTAGCATTGGACCTATGACTTGTGGCAATGTTTTTCATATGCCACAGGCTCTAATTCCCATTTGTTTAACATGAGCATTTATAGGCATGCACATATAGCATTAATTAGTGAAGATGGTCAAATTATTCATTGTGAATAATTTATCCAAGAAATGTTGGCCTTTTCTTTGAAAATATTATTTGTGAATATTTCCTCCCCTTCTACAACCTATGCGTAGCCCAACATTCAGACATTAAATTATTCATCCATTTTTCCTGACTATAATTGAATAAATGTGCATGTAAATTATTTAAACTAGTTCCTCTTTTCTTTTACTGTGAACTCACTGTTAGCTCTCATCATAAACCTTTGCTTGATTAAAAAACAAACAGGTGTCAACCTCAATGTCACTGGAAGTAATTCTGATCAGTAAGTCACTGCACTTGGGCTTTTTAACTGCTGTAAAAGATTATTTATAAAAGCAAGTTGTCAAGAAAAGGCCATTGCTGAATCTACTGAGGGTGATTTGTGTTTACATGGTATACACTGTGTAAGATGAGAACAGTTACTTTAACATTTCAGTTCAACATAATTGACCACATTTTTTTACTGGAGTAATTAGTTGCTCTCTAAATCTAATGGGCCTCCATGAACAGTACAAGCTACAATGGGTATTTCCAGGTACCTGCAGAACAGAACAGTTAACCATGCATCCTTTTAAGATATTTTCCTATTTGGCATTCAGTGCAAAATGCTATATACACACACCGCAATTCCAGTCCAAACATGCCCACTGCAGAATTAGTTCTATACTACTGAACATAATGCTAAGCAACTCCTTGGCTCTTAGGATACCTTTTTATATTTAAACAAAAAAGCTTATTCAAAATTACAAGTACTTACATAATCACACTTCATTACAGGATGTATATGTAGTTGGTGCGTACTACTACTTTCAAATTACGAAAGTTGTGAATGAATTTTTGCAGTCTTTCTTTTCCTGCCAATGGCTTTCCCCGACGCATGCATGCAGTTTAAGAAACATGGCACTTTATGAGATTACAGAGCTAGAGATAATCCAGGAAGCTGCAAATAAAATAACAGGATTAAAATATATAATTAGCTCACTGGATTGAAATTAAATTTAGTTCACACTATTACACTAAAACAAACAAATGTGAAAGCTTTTATTTCCATTAAACTCTCCTTTCCTTAAAGCTCCTTTGTATCAATATTGACGCATATCATGAATTCAAACCACCTTAATGTTTTTTAAAAATTTAGTGCCAAAAAACCTTGTTTAAATATTACATGACTTTTGTATTATTATATAAACTAGAACTCTGAGGCCACCACCTAATGCACTATTTAAACCTTGAAAAATTATTCTTCTATTGTGCCTTTGCAGTTAACATTTCCTTTCATCACTTTATGACCCAGTGCTGTCTCTCTTGCCCAGCTGCCTCCTGGAGAGGAAGATAACTTTACAACTAAAATGTTAAAGATCAAAGTTTACATGCAACATAACATTTAGCAACTATTTCACCCACACACAAACACACACTCAGTGGACAGATAGGCAGTGATTGCTATTGAAAATCCCCTTTTTAGTTCAGATCTAAAGCTACGACAGAAACTCTAAGCATGCTCACATATTCCAAGGAAGATAGAGATGTCTGGTTTTCCAGAGTGCTTTAATTTCTGCAAATTAGGAGAGATGTTTATTTGTTGGAAGAGAACAATTAGTTAAAAAAACAAAACAAAACACATTTTTTAAATATTGCCAAGGGCTCAGTCTCACAGTATACTCAACATCCTCAACCCTCACTAATTTCACCTTATTGGATCAAGCCTTTAGTACTTATACACCACAATCCTGTAATCTTATTCAGAAAAACACGTTCTGAAGGATCAATCCATTATATCTTTGGGACCAATCCTGAAAATTTATTCAGATGAGTAAATTTACTCATCTGAATACATTTGCAGGATCAGGTTCATAGACACACACTAACAATGTAAATGTTAAACAATGATAATTATCACATTATCATCATCATAAAGTCTGATTTTTCAACAGAAGTTTGTCAAAAGCACTACTAGCAGGTGTTAAGTACTTGCGAGATTGGACCTTGTGTTCATTGTATTTGTCTCATGAGGAAGTTCTCTCATGCCACATAAAAATGTTTTATACAAATTCAAAAATCTACAGAAATACCTCAGTAAAAATCTTCATTAACAATACATTTATTAACTTGTATTTGTACAACTTGTCTACAGTCGTAAAGAGACATCAGTTCAATAAACAAAAAACATTAAAGATTGTAACTAAAACATCCAAATGTTTGAAAGCGTAGAAATTTATATTTAGGGTACCACCCCTCCATACTGACACGGATTGGATCACAGAAATCCCGTTGGGAACTGCCAACTGATGTGCCAAGACTACTTCTGCCTCTGCTTTCCCTGCCAGCCTGAGACTCCAGCGCCCTGTCTTGTTGAGCCAAACATGCCAGTCTGCTCCAGCACAGACTCAGGCTCTGAACCACGTGCCCCAAAGCTGCAGACTAAACTGAAAGCAACTTACAGAAGTGTTCCTGTCTTTAACACTCAGATGCCCAACTCCCAATGGGGTCCAAACCCCAAATAAATCCATTTTACCCTGTATAAAGCTTATACAGGATAAACTCATAAGTTGTTCTTCCTCTATAACACTGATAGAGAGATATGCACAGCTGTTTGCCCACCCACCCCCAGGTATTAATACATACTTGGGGTTAATTAATAAGTAAAAAGTGATTTTATTAAACACAGAAAGTAGGATTTAAGTGGTTCCAAGTAGTAGCAGACAGAACAAAGTGAATTACCAAGTAAAATAAAATACGCAAATCTAAGTCTAATACAGTAATAAAACTGAATACAGATAAAATCTCACCCTCAGAGATGTTTCAATAAGTTTCTTTCACAGACTGGATGCCTTCCTAGTCTGGGCACAATCCTTCCCCCTGGTACTGCCCTTGTTCCAGTTCAGGTGGTAGCTAGGGGATTTCTCATGATGGCTGCCTCCTTTATTCTGTTCCACCCACTTATATATCTTTTGCATAAGGTGGGAATCCTTTGTCCTTCTCTGGGTTCCCCCCTCCTTCTAAATGGAAAAGCACCAGGTTAAAGATGGATTCCAATTCAGGTGATATGATCACTTGTCACTAAGACTCCAACCCTTCATTCCTCCCAGCCTGACTTACAGGAAGGCTTGCCTGCAAACAGAGTCATCCACAGTCAATTGTCCTGGTTAATGGGAGCCATCAAGATTCCAAACCACCATTAATGGCCCACACTTTGTATAATTACAATAGGCCCTCAGAGTTATATTTCTAGTTTCAGATACAAGAGTGATACATTTATACAAATAGGATGACCACACTCCGTAGATTATAAGCTTTGTAATGATACCTTACAAGAGACCTTTTTGCATGAAGCATATTTTAGTTACATTATATTCACACTCATCAGCATACTTTCATAAAATCATACAGAGTGCAATGTCACACATACATTTCAAAGTCAGTTGATTCATAATTAGGGTCATACAATCCCCAAATCTTGATCCTATATCTCCCCTCTCAGCCCACAAATTTAATATTAGCCTGTCAGGATTCAAATGTAGGCCCTGTTCCTGTGCACACTTACATGTAGACTATGTATACACTTGTAGCTTGTCGGAGTACGCGTCCACATACTGTTAGCATGTGTACCCCATAGTGACAGTGAGTGTCCACATATGCGGTGCTGGGCATAGGTACACGCCATGCACAGAGAGATATCTATGTCCACACTGCCCCTTTTTGGTATGTAACAGTAGTGCTACCGTTTCAGGGATGGTATCCCAGAGTCCTTTGCATCTCAAGAGATGCTTTTGGAATCACTTTGTTATGTGTTGCCAGTACTGTAGGTCACCTTCACACATATGGTGAGGACAGCTCCCAGTCATCTCACCCTTCTATCAATATGCATTGAAAACATGGAGCAAGTCCATGATGATGGGATTGTGCTCCTGCTCATGGGACCAGTGCACTGCATACTGGACAGAATGGGACCAGAAAAATGTGACATACTAAAGACTGGTGACTGAAAGGGTGAATGAAAATCCACTGGGATCCCATGTTGAGTCTTGAAATGGGAATGTTATGCCAATTGGTGGACTGTTGCTTCTGGTCCCAGAGAACCTGCATGATGTGGTGGGACCACATTGTCTTGGAAACCTGGGATGATGACCAGTGCCTGCAGAACTTCCAAATGAAGCAGCAGACCTTCATGGAGTTGTGGAAGCAGCTTGCTGCACCCCTTCAGTGCCAGACCAATTGTTTTCCAAAAACTCATACTAATACAGAAACAGGTGGCTATTATCCTTTGGAAGTAGCTAAACTTGACAGCTACCAGTTAGATGCAAACCAGTTCCAGGTTGGGAAGTCAACAGTCGGGGTGGTGGTTTTACAGGTTTGCCATGCTATTAGTACTGCAATTTATCCATGAGTGGTTGCCATAATCCAAGTCCTTGAAATTATAGTGAGATTTCAGAGGATGGGGTTGCTGAACCATGCAGGGGCCATCAACAGAACACACATCCCAACACTTTGGCCACTGAAAGGGGTCAGTGAATACATGAAACAGAGAGGTTACTATTTGCTCATTCTCCAAGGCTTAGTGGACCAGAGTGGTCAGTTCATGAACTCCAACATCGGACATACAGGAAAGGTCCAGGGCACTCAGGAGATCAGGATTGTACTGGGGGGGGGGGGGGGAGAGAGGGGAGGAACTTATTCCCCAGAAATGACATGGTTTGGTCCTCACAATTATTTTAGGGGACCTCACCTACCCACTCCTCACATGGCTCAAAGCTGTACCCCTGACTGTTGAATTCCCTTTTCTTGGGGAATGCAATATCAACTGAGTAGCTACAGAATGGTGGTGGAGTGTACCTTTGGGCATCTAAAAGCTTGCTGGTGATGCCTATGGACCTGTCAGGATGCCAGCATAGCCAACAGGGTTTGCATTATCGTGGCATGCTGTGCCTTGCAAAACATATGCAAGGATAAAGAGGAATACTTCCAGAGTGAGTAGGCACAGGACAGATCTTGTTTTCAAAGCTTGTACAGGCAGCTAGATACCACCTATGTGCATACTGTTCCTGGTAAGCAAAGGAAATTCATGATGCAATATTGCAGATCAGTGTGGAGCCAAAAGATAACTTGGTACTGTGCCAAGGAACACTATTGTGACACTATTTTGCTGCTGGAAAAGCTCAATGGAGCATTGTCTAAAACTTGTGTTGTGACATGCCATGGTGAGTTTTGATCACCTGCAGTTGACAATGTACTAACTGAAAGGGTCCTTGAAGTTAACACTTTTGGGTTTGTGCTGTGCAGAGTGTATGTGCACTTTCATGTCATCATTAAGTGATGTTTTTGTTGCAAGTTAGCAGCCCTGTTTCAGGGTGCTTTTTTGGGGAGCACTTAAGCATAGTTAAAGGTAATTTAAAAACAGCTCTTTAAGGTTTTAGTACAGATGTCAAACATTCCTTCTTCACAATGTTTTCTGACACCGTTGTCCATAAACGCTTGTCGGGTACTGTACATGAGTAGTCCTATGGTTACAAGTGGTGACTGTTTGGTGGGGGTGAGGGTCAAGAAAGCACTGTTCCGTGTCAGATATCTTCTTTGGTAAGTTAGTTTTATTTCTTTTGTCTGTATTGTCACTTAAATATTAACAAAACTCCTTGGTTTTTCATGCTGGTGCTTTGGACAGCAATAGTTATTTCAGAGCTTCAATCATCATGAACCCCGTTATTTTGCCCCTCAACAGCAGGAAATTCATGGGTGGGGGAGGGACAAAACTCATTGCATTTCTTTGGCACCACATTTATAGAAATCACAGTTGTACTGTTCATACTGCTGACCCATCCCAAACATGTGGGAAACATTCTGCTAATCTGACTTGGAAAGCAAGATGTACACACAAGTGACGTAAACAGACATACAAACTGTTTTAGCTCTGTTTGTTGTAACAGGAACAAATGAACAAAAAAAACAAACAAACAGTCAAATTCCCTGAGAAGTGGGCAAACAGTACTGTCTGCGGCCACGTTTCCCTGCCCTTCTCCTCCCCCTTGCCCTGACAAGGGGGGGGGGGGGATTGGATGCAGAATATTGGGGGAGGACCAAATGAGGACATGAGGGGTTTGTAGTCAAATACAGGCTGGGCTACAGGGACTGGATCCGGCTCATTGTTCCCTTTCTGCATACTCGGGGGGGGGGCAGTTCCTCTGTGAGGAGTTGGAGTGCCAATGAAGGGAGGTTGTGCTGGGCATCCAACACACTTCTCCCTGGTGTGTGTGCGATTCATTGCCTCAACAGCAGCTTGGGTATCAGCTGGAGGAGGAGCAGTAGTTGGATGATGAACAAGAGGTGCTGCTGGTTCCCAGAGAGAAGTAGTGGGTGGGCCCCAAAAGTGTTCAGCCAGCCATTGTACCAGTGATTGTATGGTCCCATTCCCTCTGGGCATAGTCCCGTTTCATGAACCAGTTCATCGGTGTCTCCTGCCTAAGATCACAATCCTCCCTTTCCCTAAGTAACTTGAACTGCTCTTCACTCTTGTCTGTGCTGACAAGCAGATCCTTCATCTGTCTCTGAGGTCCTGCTCCTGCCTTCCTGGTGGAATGGGTTCCCTATTGGCATTTGAAGGTTCTGGCAAGTCAAAGCATTATGTTGACATAGCTAGCGGGATGTAGCTGTGCCATTATAGTCCCTGTATATTTCATTTCTTCTTGGAAAGAACCTAAAATCTCCCCAGATAAAGCAATTGCGCTGTCAAAGTCCAGAATATTGATACATTTTTGCATCCTAGAAATGCTGGTGTTATAGCCTCTTTCCTTCAGGCTACTTTTGCAGCCCATGAGGTAAAAATGGTAAGACACTTGCATCAGCGTTCCACTTTTTACAGTGCATCAAGGGGCTGGTTGGGATGGGGTTCAGTTCCTTTCAGGAATTACATTTCTAGTTACCGATTTCTTCTTTAAAGGCTGGCCATCGTTTGGAGAACATAGCTGAGAGCAAGGTACCAGAATGCAAAAGAGAGGGGTCTTTCCAGTCCTATGTAGGACACCCATCCACTTATGCCACAAATGTTTCTGCTAATGGTCTACACATTGCTGAGTGGAAGGTTCTTGGTGAGCTACAAAGCACATTGCCCTGCCATTAAACTTGAAGAACCAGCTTGAGTTTCTGCTATGTCAAATGTTTGCTGAATTAGGCATCCAGCACAGGGAGGCAATTCTAAGCTAGCAGCCAGTTCCCATGGAAGAGGAACAGAACCACAAGGAATGTCCACCCACCCACTAGTCTCTCTTGCCTCAGAAAATCCAGCCCATGTCTGAGAACAGCAGGGGAAAGGACAGGGAAAAAGAGTCACACTGCAAGTATATTTTCTTCCCTGAACTTTTGAATTAACACCGCAAGCCTGTCACCCCTCCACTGCTAAGGGACACAGTATTGTGTTTGTACAACCACTGGAACAGATGCTTCACTCGCCCACTCTTCTCCTGGCTTCTGCAGAGTGGCTCACTGTGGGGAAAGCCTGAACACCGGTGACTGGGAAGAGTAATAAACATTTGAAATGGTCAAGGGAGAATGGACTGCTATGATGTTCCTCAGGCAGACAAATGGCTCTTTCCCGTCCTAGACCTAGGTAGGTGTTAAGTTGTCCTGCAATGGCTCCAGAGCACAAAAACCAACCTCAGGGCAGACTTCTAAGAAGCAGGGCACAAACCCCAAATTGGTTGTGAGTTCTATACTTAGATTTCACCAACCAATCAAGTATTAACTCCTCAACCACTATAACAGTGTTAACATGGATTCACTGGCAGTGCCCTTGGATACGCCAATCCATTTTGCCACCCAGGTAAGCCTACTTTTGTGATAGATGGATCCTTACTCCAAAGATCATAGCAAGATTCAGGTTACTCCCTTTCCCAAAGAACCAGTCACTTACCTGAGGTCAATTGCACCTTAGATCTCACAAAGACAACATTTGTAGCCAATCCTATAATAAAGGATCTAAAGATTTATTAGCTAGGAAAAGGAAATGAAAATTATTTGCAAGATTAAAGCCAGTTAACATACACACCCACAAATGTGTTACATTCTTACTTTCCAAAAAGGTGATAGAAGCTGCTGCAATATTCGTGTCCTATAGCGCTAATCCAGTCTAAGGAGTTGGAGATCCATTGCTTATGCTTAGAAACCTTGCACTCCCAAAGTCCAAGCAGTATAGAGATAGATTTTCTTCTTCTTAGGGATTTTTATTCCCTTCCCCCAGAGTTCAAGCTGATGGGATGAGTTCACTTGCACATCTCCTCTTCATAGGTGGGGGGGAGTAAACCACGAAAGTCTTTTGTCCTCCTATGTTCCACAATGGTTTATCTGGTGTTTATGGGCCTTCTTTCGTTGGGCACGAGAGAACACCTCCGGTGGCAAACTAGTATTTCACACCTGGTAATGTTTCTCTCCTGGCTGCTTGTTTACAGTTACAGAGCAAACACTGAAATATTACCTTATAACATGGAATAGTGATGTTATAAGTGAGATTAATGCATGCGGCAACTTACAAACATTTCATAAAGTTTAAACACTAAACACGTTTTTATAAATCTGATACCTACTCTAACAATACTAATATACAGGTGAGCCAGTAGTCATCAGTGGCTCCGGCTATGTAGTCATCAGTGTTCAGTGAGGCCTAGGAATGAGCTGGCACCTGGTCAGCCAACAATCAGATCCTATGGTCATTTATCATGCCTTCATGCTCAACACCTGATCTGTCTGCACACAAGCCACCAATGACCCCCACCCCTGTGGCTACCATTCGTAAGGGGAAGGAAAAACTGAGACAGGCCGTGTCAGGTCTTTGCACAAGTGTCATAAAACTGTTCTTCCCACCCCCCTCCATCAACCCTTTTGGAACCTGCCCCCTCCCTTTCCCCTCTGTCCATGTGGCCCAGGGACCGTTGCTCACAGAGCGCTGGCTGAGAAATGCAGACATCAAGGGGCAGAGTAACCGCTCATTAATATTCTGTTACCGCTGTAACACATTTAGTGGAAGTGGTTCACAGGATTTCAATACAATAATTGATTTACAGCAGAATATTGCTTAGGTACCCAGTTGGGGTGGAACCAGGGGTGGGGGCAGCTTCAGGCATGTGTTACTGGAGCAAGAGGGGATATTTCTGAGGAGCATGGGGGTGTTTTGTAACTTACCACCCTCATGTTCTGGTTCCTGCAGCATCTCAGGGTCCTCCGTAGACTCCTCAAAGGGGGCTTCCTCAATTGGGTCTAGCGGGTATAGGGGCAGAATAACAGGCTCCTCTTTCTCTGGGACCCCTGCTGCCTCCTTGCCCTGCCCCTTCCCATCAGCAGCCCATCATATGAGGAGGCTAGCAGGGTTGAGGAAGGAATTGAGAGTTACTTTAGGCTCTGTACTCACAGCCCTTGAGAGCACCTGGTCCAGCTCACTGTATCACAGACTTGTGCTAAGTCCCCTCCCGGAGCAATTGCCAGAGTTCTTCAACCTTTGATACAGGAGGCTGAGGTGCTTTATGCGCTCCCAGCACTGGGTTGGAGTCCAGTGAACACAGCCTCCCCCAGCCTTTGTGAAATGCCCTGTGTAATGGGGTGCTCACTACACCCTGCTGGGTTCCACCTCCTGGCCCCATTCCCCAGTGAGTCAGGACCACTTCAAGCTGGTGCAACACCTATGTTTTTTATTCCTGTGTCCAGTCCCCACCACCAAGCTCCAACTATTCACAGGTTTGGCCTAGCACAGGCCTCAGTAGCAACAGGGTAGCAGGCTCCTTCTGAGCCTACTCTCCCTTCCTCCCCAGCTTTTAGCCCCTGTTAACAAGCCGGGCAGGTGCAGCCAGTTTCCAGGCAAGTTCTAGCTAGTTGTCCAGCCCCAACACATTTCCCCTGATTGGGGCTGGAGTGGCAGGATTAGGCTGCAGCTCCCTGCCACCCTCTGGTACAGGTATGTTCCTTCCGATCCCAGTGAAGTCATGGAGGATGGTGCACTCTGACCACACCCTGATCATTACCCAGGTGTGCTCCAGAGACCAGGTGGCAGCTTTTGGAACATGATCCAGGATTGCCTATACTGATCAGTATAGTTCATGGGAGAAAAGTGACCTGAAGCACTCAGCGCAGTTTGCTACTGCCACTGACAATGAGGGATCAGGAACCTTTATACCTTTGGGTAAAAGTCAAGCAACAAATGTATCAATGCATTGTGGGAATGGCCCTGGAGGACTATGGATACCTGTGACCTGGTACATGCCCGTTGCTCCCATCCACACCACACTGTAGCACTGATAGAGGGCCATGCCAGAGCAGAGGCACGTACATACACAACTCTTCACGTATGCTAGCTTCTGGACAATGAGCTCCCCTTCATACACATGCTCCAGGGCTTCAGATGTGGATAATAGGGGGGTTATGGCACAACACATGTAACTGTGTACAGTTGAAAATGTAGACGTACAAGATATGTCTACACCTGTGCTGGGAGAGCACTTCCCTAGCCTAGGCAGACAGATATGCACTAGCTCTGCTTGAGCTAGTGCGTTAAAAATAGCACTGTGGTCACAGCAGCCCTGACGGCAGCTCAGCATATGTACCCAGGGGTCAGATGTGATTGTACTTGGGTGGCTAGCCCGAGCCACTACAGCCTATTTTTAATCACAAGATGAGCTAGCACCTGTCTACCTACCAGCACTGGGAAACACCCTCTCAACTGTTGTGTAGACTTACCCTTAGTCTCACAACATTTATATACATGACTAGTTCCACTGAGTCTCTTGGGACTACTCACATGAACAAGTGCTTGCAATAATAGATCCATATGGGGGATTCCAACTGGTATATATTTTAGAGGGTGAATGAGATCAATTTGGCACTATAAATTGCAGTGGAATGTTCCTTCAGGAGTGTGTATGGAGAGAAACAGGTGAGATATTAGTGGTACTTGCTATTAATAGGCAGCTGAAATGGTCATGATAAATAGGAGTGAGGATGTAGGTTGTGGTTTTGTACCAAGAGTATGGGCTTGATCTAATGCCCTCTAGTCAATGGATTTCAGTAGGCTTTGAATCAGAGTCTACAGTAATTCTGGCTTGTGTTGATCATGAAGGGATGATGAATTACATAACTCAGTAATAGTGATAATTCTAGTAGCTCTGGCTCTCTCTATCTTTATGTATTTTACTATAGTTGCACTGGTTGAATTGTGTTGTTTCTATTGCATAAAGCAGTGGTTCTCAACCAGGGGTATGTGTACTCCTGGGGGTACTCAGAGATCTTCCAGGGGCTACAACTCATCTAGATATTTGCCTACTTTCACAACAGGCTACATAAAAAGCACTAGTGAAGTCAGTACAAACTAAAATTTCATACATACAGTGACTTGTTTATACTGCTCTATATACTATACACTGAAATGTAAGGACAATATTTATATTCCAATTGATTTATTTTATAATTATATAATAAAAATGAGAAAGTAAGCAATTTTTCAGTAATAGTGTGCTGTGACACTTTTGTATTTTTATGTCTGATTTTGTAAGCAAGTAGTTTTAAAGTGAGGTGAAACTTGGGGGTACACAAGACAAATCAAACTCCTGAAAGGGGTACAGTAGTCTGGAAAGGTTTCGAGCCACTGGGATAAAATACTAGAATAAGTTTGATTTAAGGAGGTGATTAATGAATAGATGGAGGCATATTTGATGCAAGGTCAAAGTTCAGGTTGATTTAAGGAATTCACAGTTCCAAATGTATTTGTATAACTACAACTTACTTTAAAACAATATTATTTTAAACTCCTATTGAAGGGTGACCAGGCCAACCAGAGTGACCTGCTGTGACTCCTGCTGTCCCTGTGGTGTATGAGGAAAGACGCAAGTTGTGTGCCATGTGAAAAGGAGGCTGGGACTGGGTCACTAACCCTCCTCCTCCAGATTTGCTTCGCTTTAACTGCCGCACTAAAGAAACACGTAGCTTTTGCAGAACACGTGCAGTGGCCAATAAACAGGTCTGGACAGAGGTAAAGGTGGCACTATGGTTAGGACATGAGCACGTAGTAGAACACAAGAAGGTCCAAATAAAATCATACACTGATGCTCAGAACAACTGGGAGACTAGTAACATCACAATTTTGATAACAGCTGACTGCCCTGTTATTCGCTGGTGTCAGGTGCCAGAGATTATGGAATTTTATGGAGGCATCTGGAAGGAATTATGGAAGTGCATGAGCTACCCCTTCAAGCAGGGTGACACGCTTAGACAATGTTGTGGCCCTCTCAGAGGGACAGTGTCTATACCCAAATTACCTTTAAAGGAGGACAGCTGCACACTACTAGTGAAGAGGACTACAAAGTCTTGGGCTATCCCTCATTTGAACACAATTACATGGCATACTGCCATGATGGCTTGGGAGGAAACACACAGACCTAGATAGTGGAATTTGTATGGGACTTTGTGGGAAAGAAACCAAACACTCTTAAAAGATCATATGCCAATTATACTGACATGGTACCTGTGGAGGTTGGGCCTGCCAACTCAGGGTGGGGCCTACCACTTAAAGCACAGATGGAGGTAACCCCAAGGCATGGCAAACCTTTGTTAAGCAATGGCCCAAATTTGAATGTCCACGACTGGTAACAATTAACCGAATTATCAGAGATAGGGTAGAACCACCTGACTGAGTGTCATGCCTTGAAGAAATCCCTGTTCCAGAGCCAGGATTGGTAATGATAGGACTTGTGCTACTGGTCCTCACCTCGGTGGTATTCCACACCTACAGTGTCGAGGCGCGTATTCCATTAGAGGAAGTGCCTAGACAGCATGCGAAGGTCAGGCCTCGAATGAGTAGAAACATTACTAGCCTAACAAACCAAATTGGTGAGTGCTTAACCAGACAGAAAAGGGGGTTACTAGATACCATTGCAGGATGGTTTGGTGCAGGAAATTCTGTTGGCAACACCTATACCATAGCATGCCAAGCTGAGAAGAGGGACAAACTTGAATCAAGGCTGGCAGACGCTGTAATTTATAATGCCCAGGGAGGACTGGATACTAATAAGGCCAGTCGATTGATCCTAGACAGTTTAAAGGATCTGTCAAACTCTGTATCCACCTCATTAGATATAACAAAATACCTGGGTCAAGAAGTCACCAGCCTGCTAATAAATAGTACCAAAATAAAGATCCTGGAGGAGAGTTGTTGGAGAGCAGGACAAACTTTGGCCATTACCACACAGGGAATTGTACCGATCTCCTTGATGGCCGGGTCCACCCAGCCCTTATGGAAGTGGTGGGACCCCATCTCCCCAGTACCCCTCCTGGGGCATGGGGAAAACAGAGAATAATTGAGAGTCCAAAGACCAATTTGGACAGGTCACAGTATAATCTTTAGCCTTCTAGTACCTCTGGGCATCCCTCATTTACAGCACGCCAGGATGATGACCTCCCTGCAAGCATGAAGGAGGGGTCATGTTATTAAACTAGAAGGTGTTGCATACTCAGAGATCACTGGGAGAGCACTGTATCTTAGTGAATGTTGCACCCACTCTGATAAGGAAATTCTGTGTACATGCCCCTATAATATTCTAACAAATCTGTCTAGGTTGGAAGTGGCCATCCCTGAGAAACTAGGGCACATGGAGTTGGTCCAGATGAATGATACCTACTGGTGTGTCACTGCCCAGAACCACTCCATCGAACTAAATGGAAAGCCCTGCCCCTCAAGACATCCATCTGTGTGCCTGACTATCCCCCGAAGGGCAACCCTGACCATTGACGGGACACGGCTCCACCGTACTCCACCAATGACGGGTAACCTAACATGGGATCCGGAATGGCACTATGGCAGTAAGTATCTAGAGGAGGGTCTACAGGCCCTGCAGGCGAAGATCGAGGAGTTGGGGGCCGAGGCCCAGAGACATATTGGGGAAGGCCATCTGAGGTACACCCTGATAGGGCAAATCTGAACAAGGCAGATGTGAAGTACTCAGAGGCATGGAATCAGGTAGTGGAGATTAAAGCGATGATTATGGGCGATGCTATCTCAGGTGACAAAATCCCAGGGGGATGGATTTGGGTGCTATTTTGTCAAGTTATGTGGGGAGTGTCTATCCTGACATTCCTGATAGTATTGATGCTTTACCAGCGACTCCAGAGTAAGCTGGGTACATTAAAATTGGTATATTTGACCCTATGGGTTAGGGAACCTAGGGTCAAGAGGAGGGACTGATGAGCCAAAATTAATGTGCTGTTTATGTAAAAACCTGATATAGGTTATGTCAGCTCTTTTTACAGGCCCAAAATCCAGAGTTTGGTGAAAAGGCCGAGAGGCCCAGCAAATAGTGAACAATATTGGCTAACAGAAGCAGAGCAAACAAAAGACAACCTTGCTTTTTACTAAAATAAGCATAGACAGCAAAACACCAGGTGGGGAACAATAATTAGTGCCTTTATCTGAAGCTGCAAATGGACCAAAGGAATGAAAGGGGTCCTGTTTCTGTCTGTGTAGAAAGAGATACCTCCCCACAAAGGGTTCAAGCATGTCAGTATGGGATTTGATTCCCTCTCTCTCACAGATGCACACCCCTCCTCCCCAGATACCAAGAAACACAAATGAAACAATTTCTATTGCCATATACTTTTCAATGTCTTTTTGCTTTAACCCCCTGGTATGTACCTGTTGGACAATCAGAAGGGCTACTTCATTCCTATGGACCCCAAATCAGAATTCAGCATATATATTTTAATACTAATACACTTTATACATTGTTTAAAGGAAAACACCTGTGTACTAACAATATATTACTTGTTAACCTGAAACCATGGGCGGAGACATTATGTAATCTTTTGACTACTGTGCTTATCTTGTCTTGCTGCTAGACCTATCCAGAGGCTCGGGACCACCCACCCCGTTACTTCCCTCCACCCATGGAAAATCCATATAACCCTTTGTAATCAATTGTTTGACAATGTCTCTGAGCCTAATAAGCAAAGTGACACTCCCGCAGCGCTGTGCGTAATAGACTCAAGCATGTGAGTTTACACGGTGTCCATTTTGTTCCTTCACTTATCTATTCACAACCTTACTTATATTTAACAAAGGGTTTGGTCTAGGAATGTAGTGATTAATACAGGTACTGTAAGTATACAGTTGGTGTGTAAATTTCCTTTTAAAAAGCAATGAGGTGATTGCATAAAAACTACCATACTATTTGTGAGTACAGGAACATCTGGTGGATGAAACTGGCATTATTAAACTTTTTCCCCCCCCCTCTATATTTAAAAAAAAAAAAAAAAGTTTCTTTCTTGAAATTAATTCCAGTGTAAAATTCTAACCTACACAGCAGCTCAAATTTAAGAAAGACTTTACAGAGGGAATTTTTAGCATTACAAAATTGACCTCAGATACAAGCAACTGATAAAGTAATCCTATGTCAGTACCTGCTTCAGCAAAGAGGACTTTTTTCTTTGCATTCCTCTAGTTTCTTTTATTTAGTAATCAAGCAGTAACTCAAACTATGTTTTTCTGAGCGAAAATATGTTCTCGTTTAATTCATTATTGAAATATGTGAGCTTGCATCCTGAAAATTAAGGTACATTTTGGCTTTGACTTTACAATATTTTCAGAAGCCATTGCCCATATTTTTATGTTAGTTTTTTTTTTTAAATCATGGGTGTCTATCCTAAACCAACAACGCCTGCATTGCTTGAAGTCCATAAGTCCAGGGAAGCCTGCAGCAGCTAGCCATTGTTGCCACAAGAGAAGAGCCTGCACTCTTCCATCTCTCTTACTGGCCTTGTGGAGAGGGACCGGGGGAGGAAGGGGTGCCAGAATGAGAGAGAGGCAGCAGGGATGGAGGAGGGCAGCCACTTGCCTAGGGGAGAAGTAGCAGACAACAGCTTCTTACCAATAATAGAGTTGCCATCTCTCACCACATTATGGTGAGTCTTGTGATCTGGGGTAGGTTTAAGCTGCTCATGCAATCAGAAGAAAATGACTACTTTGTCCCATTGTTCTCAGAGGGACTGGACTCAGCCTGCCATCAGTGAGGATGGCTGTCTCTATACACTCTGTGTAGCTCAGAGAGGAGCTAGTGAAAGGAAGAGAATGAGATAAGGGGTGGGGTACATGTGGGAGTCAGGGGACTGCAGCTGGGAGAGAAGGAAACTTTGAAGGGGATCAGGGAGGGACCATGTAGGACCAAGGAAATTTGGGGAACAGGAAAGGAGAAGGTGGAGACACATGAAACATTGAGAGGGTAGAAAGATTGCAAGCAGAGGAGCAGGCGACTAAGGAGAATGGAAGAGGCAGGAAATGAGTGGGAGCAAGCATACTAGGCAGACCAGGGTAATTGACCAGGGGTGCGGAGGATTCTGAGGAGAAGAGAAGAGTGTGGTCAGTATACAGTGAGAAGAGTAGCCGAGTGGTTAGAGGAGAGATGGGGAGAGGGACCATGTGGCCATTAGGAAGAAGTGAGTAGAGTCCCACTCCAAGCAGCCAGGTAGGGGAGGCCATTCAACCTGAAATGATACCACACATCAATAGGGGTGGGAACTTTCCCTGTTAGAGGGGAAAAAGACAAATATTTTTCAAAATTTCAGTATCTTATATTTTGGGTCTTACTAAGTGTTGGAACTCAGAGTTGACGATGCTGGAACCACCAAACTAAGTGGACAGAGAAACCAATAGGCAGGTGAGGAAAGGGGCAGGGACACCAAAGGCTTGGAGTGTGGGTGGGATAGGGGAGGTAAGTTAACATTCAGAGTCATCAGGCTCATGGGGGAAAGGAACATATCCACCACTAGGTATTTGGGGGTGGGAGTTCTGGAGGTGAGGAATTCTAGCAAAGCTACCAGCGATGTGGGAGGGGGCAGAGGGGGAAGAGGAGAGGGTGGCATGAGTTAAGGTAAATGCTTCAAGTGAGTGGCAATGGGGAAAAAGAATGGAAAGCAATGGCATTTCAAAGTTATGTCAAGGTGCCTCTGAATGCATTACACCCCTGCTTAAATATAGAGAAATGCAGTTTTTACAGTGGGCAAAATAAGACATGTCAAATAGGACTTTAATTCTCAAATTTCACGACTTCACATCAGTAGTATAATAGCATAAGTCCCAGTAGAAAGTATAATTCAAGAAAGAATGAACAATGCAGAAGCAATTTAGTGCAAGTCTGGCTGAAACTATTGTCTGGTTGACATTAATGCTTGACTAAAATGACTACCCATTATACGTGGAGGATTTTTAAAAGATTTTCCTTGGATGAATAAGTGAGCTATCCAAACAGAGAACATGAGAGTGAGCTAGATACACCATGCTTCAGTTTCACTAACTGCTTGTCAGCCTATGTAGTGACTCTGGTATCAGCTACTGAATAGGTAACTTTCTCCCTTCCCATCCCCATTAGATATAGCACAATACAATACATTTTGGACTCTATGTTGGCTAATCCTATGTACAGGACAAGAATTCCTTCTGGATTGGGGAGGACTTCCACACCGCAGAGAGATAAAGTATTATTTTAACCAATAAAGTTCTATGAATTGAAGAAGCACACTGCCATGGAGTGTAGCTGGACCCTTACTTTAGGCTGGCCAAGTTTCTCAGATCTAGCATTTATGGTCCAAATCAGAGACAGAGCACATGCACAAACAGGGATTCAGAGCAGAGACCTGAACCAAGATCTCCCACATTCCCAGTGAGTGTCCTAACCACAAGGCTATTGACTATTCTGGTGTGAGTATCGATCTCTCATTTTTTCATGAAAAATTTCAAAAGGTCTTGGTTTCACTCTGACGTGAAACAAAAACAAAACCAGGTTTTGAAGCCTTGAAATTTTTCATAAAATGCAGTTCTTGTTTTCTAGCCAGTCCTACCCTCAAGTCCTGACTCCCACTTGGAGCACAGAGCCCAATCATTAGGAGGACATAATGGTCTCCTCAGAAATTGACAATCAAACCAAGTAGAGAGGTGGTAAACAGAGAAATGAGAGAACACCAAAGGAAATGTAGAGTTGCATGTAGTCTGCCAAAAAAATGATTTTAGGGAGTATTTAGCGATCAGTGAGATCTCCTAGAGATAATACAGATGGAGAGGAAAGAAGGCCAGAGCAGAAGGGAAGTAAATTTTATTCCTGGTGAAAGTCTTAAGAGGTCCTGGATGTCAATTATATATGCAAAGAAGGAAAGCCAAGAGAACAAGCTGCTGGCCAGAAGAACCAGCCAAGGGCTTGTCTACATGGTGACATAATGTGTTCTATGTGGGTGTGATTTTTAAAGTGCACTAACATATTGCTCATGGTCAGGTGTATACTACCAGTGCACTTTAATGTAGTGTCGTTTTAAACTGTACTATGTTTGAGTGCACTAGGAAATCTATAGTGCACACCAGTAGGGTCTCCCCAGTCCAATTAATGCACAACATGTTGGCGTTCTTTAGAAATCACACCCCTACAGAGCACATTACCTCGCTGTGTAGACAAACCCTAAAACCTCCCTTCAGTTAAGGCAGGGATGGGCAAACTTTTTGGGCTGAGGGCCACATCTTGGTATGGAAATTTTATGGCGGGCCATGAATGCTCACAAAATTGGGGGTTGGGGTGCAGGGCCAGAAATGAGGAGTTCAAGGGGCGGGAGGAGACTCTGGGCTGGGGCAGGGGATTGGGGTGCGGGGTGGGGGAGGTAAAGGCTTTGGCTGGGGATGAGGGGTTTGGGGTACAGGAGGGTGCTCCAGGCTGGGACTGAAGGGTTCTGAGGGCAGGAGGGGTTTAGGGCACGGGAGGAGGTCAGGGGTGCAGGCTCCGGGTGGCGCTTACCTCAAGCAGCTCCGGGAAGCAGCAACATGTCCCCCCTCCAGCTCCTATGTGAAGGCCTGGCCAGGCGGCTCTGCGTGCTGCCCCATCCACAGGCACTGCCCCCACAGCTCCTGGAAGCAGCAGCATGTCTCCTCTCTGGTTCCTACAGCCGCAGGCACTGCCCCTGCAGCTCCTATTGGCCACAGTTCCTGGCCAATGGGAGCTGCAGAGCCAGCACTTGGGGCGGGAGCAGTGTGCAGAGCCCCCTGGCTGCCCCTATATGTAGGAGCTGGATGGGGGACATGCCGCTACTTCCAGGAGCCGTGTGGAGCGGGGCAAGCCCCAGACCCACTCCCTGGATGGAGCGGGGCAAGTCCCTGACCCCAGTCCCTGGCGGGAGCTCAAGGGCTAAATTAAAAGGTCTGATGGGCCAGACACGGCCCACAGGCTGTAGTTTGCCCACCTGTGAGTTAAGAGCATCTTCAAAACTGAAGAAACTGCAGTGGTAATAATATGGCCAAATTGACAAGGAGAAGTCAAAGATGGAGTCCCCTACAACAGAAGAGCAATGAAAGAAGAGAAAAATTACAAAGTAAATAAAGTCAAAGAGAAAAATATGTCTTTGCCAAACTCGGACAATCATATCTGACCAAAGCTAAGTAGGGTTGGTGACAGACTAAATTACCGAGGCCAGGACAAGTTAGATGTTCTTTTTAAGTTTAGTAGCAGATACATATTTTTACAACATTTAGTTTTTCCAAAGGTCAAAGAGCTGTGTATTCAGAGTACCAGAGATACTGTGGATTCCTCTCTTTCATTATTTTACATTTAACAAAACAATTTCATTGCATTCTACACATATAAAAGGTCTTATTGGAATAAGCCCTAACTCTAGTGAGGTATACTATTCACATGGAATAATATATTTGGCAAATTTAGCCTTTTATCTTTTTTATAAGTTATCTGCAAACAGATAACAATATCCACCAATTAATTTGTTTGTTCAAAAATTGTCTGAATATTTTATGGAAACACTTCAATAAACTACTTAGTTTGGCTATTGCTTTGAATATTCCAAATTTGAGTGGTTTCCATTGGTCTGACAATTAGGGCCCTACCAAATTCATGGTCATAGGATTTTAAAAATCATAAACGTCATTATTTTAGCTATTTAAATCTGAAATTTCAGTGTTGTAATTGTAGGGGTCCTGACCCAAAAAGGAGTTGGGGCGGGGGAAATCACAATATCATTTGGGGGAGGGGGTCATGGTATTGCCACCCTTATTTCTACGCTGCCTTCAGGGCTGGGCAGCTGGAGAGCGGTGGCTGCTGGCTAGGAGTCCAGCTCTGAAGGCAGAGACACTGCCAGCAGCAGTGCAGAAGTAAGGATGGCATGGTATGGAATTGCTACCCTTACTTCTGCGCTGCTGCCTGCAGAGCTGGGCCCTCAGTCAGCAGCCGCCACTCTCTGGCCACCAAGCTCTGAAGGCAACAGCGCAGAAGTAAGGGTGGCATGGTATGGTATTGCCACCCTTATTTCTGTGCTGCTGCTGGTGGGGCGCTGCCTTCAGAGCTGGGTGCCCGGCCAACAGCTGCCACTCTTCGGTTGCCCAACTCTGAAGACAGCACAGAAATCAGGATGGCAATACCATGAACCCCCCCCCCCCCTAAAATAACCTTGTGGCCCCCCCCCCCACAATTCTCTTTTGGGTCAGGACCCCTGATTTGAGAAACACTGGTATCCCCCATGAAATATGTATAGTATAGGGTAAAAGCACACAAAAGACCAGATTTCCCCAGGGCGGTGTGGGGGTAGACCAGATTTCACAATCCATGACACATTTTTCAGGGCTGTGAATTTGGTAGGGAGCTACTGATAATGTTTCTAATCCTTGATTGGTGGAGTTAAATGTCTAGAATCAGACTTCCCATGAAAAATATTTGTGATTACAAATTCATCATTGTTTGCTTTGTGAATATTCTACAATATTTGCATAAAATTCACTGTTTTGGTTATTCCTCCCAATGGACTGAGATTCAAAGAAGGTAAACAGTTAAGTAGCGAGTTTGTTTAAAAGCTAAAACAAGGTTTGCTTTCTTCCTTTTGTGTGTGCGCACACACACCGTTCACCCATTTCTACTTCATAGATTTTAAGGCCAGGAAACCATTTTGATGATTGGGTCTGATCTCCTGCATAAACACAGGTGATTATCTTCACCCTTCCACATCTCTGTTTTAAAAATAAAAACTGATCATAATAATAGTAATTGTTCTTTTTATTACCCTACATTAAATATTTGGAAGCTTTTTTGTTATCAGTTTTAGTGAGCAAAATGCTGTATATCATACCACAATATCTGTTATAAGTAAAATGTGAATAATTTTCATTGACCGGATGAAGACAATGAAAATAAAAGTCCACAACTAAACTAGCAATGCTTTGCATGTATTTTTAGTACATCACACCCGCAGCCGTCTAAAATTAATTAGTGCTTAAATGAAAGTTGCCTGATAGAAAAAGTGAGTCTGGTAGTCTAATATTCACCCTGGCTTTCAATTAAGAATCAAAGAGCCAAGAACTGATGAGCAGGGATGTCATAAATGATTTATGGACATCCTACTTTTATGTAGGGTACATTTGTTATTCCACTTTATGCATCCATATGTTTTCTAATTCATTCATTATTGAAAGATTCATGTTGCAGTTATTTCATAAAGGTTATATCCATTTTCAGAGAGTTTCTCAGCAATTACATTTGAAAGCTAAACATTCAATGACTACTTAAATTTAGCATATGGATTTCTAATATATCATGTATTGTAGTATTACAAGTCTGTGCTTTTTAGTAAGATAAATAAAAAAAAAAAAAAAAAAAAAAAAGAACAAAACCAGATAAGTAAACTTGGTGTATTGTATTTTCAAGTGAATGTTCCTTTGTCCTAAACAGAGGTAGGGATAATAGTCGGCAAGAGGTGTTCCTAATGCTGCTCATCCGTTTGCTAACTATTTATATTACAGCAATTGCTAACAACCCCAACCAAAATTGCAGCCCTATTGTGATAGGTACGGTGCAAAGATATAGTAAGAGACAGCTCTTGGCCAAAGAGCTTACAACCTAAATAGGCAAGATGGACACAGGGAAGGTGGGGGGGGGGGGAGAAAAAATATTAAACAACTTATTAATTTGCCATTTAATTTGATTGCTTCTCTTTCCCACACCTGTACTGACCATCACTGAGACTAAGTAGGTAGAGTCACATGTACTTATAGCACCATTCCCGAGTTAGCCTGTGAGAGGGTACAAGAGAACACTGCTTGCACATCACCTTCACCTTGAGACAAAGACTTTCCATTCTATACGGTTTCCAGGCTTAGTTTGCTAGATGAATGAAAGGTCCCTAAAAAAATGAGGCAGTAATTTAGGCCATTCTGCTGCTGGCCCTAAATACCCATATTTTTAATAGCCTGTCAACTAAGACCATCAGATAAACATAAATTGTGTAATACCTAAATTTGAAGCATCATTACCATGTGTGTATAGGTAATTATTAGCATTGAGAACTATGTTCTCATTTAGCCACTATGTTAGATACAGCATAAAATAAGGCACATTATTAGCAAATTGGCCAAACAATGTGTAACTGTACGAACACCACAGCACTACCGACCATAATAAAAATATTCATTATTTCTGTGAAAGCAGGTTTTAAAATGAAGAACATTATTAATGTAATTAGCTAGGGTTACCATTCGTCCGGATTTACCCGGACATGTCCTCCTTTTTGTGCTAAAAATAGCGTCCGGGGGGAATTTGTAAAGCACTCACAATGTCCGGGATTTCCCCCCTCCCCCGGCAGAGCAGAGCGAGCGGCTGGGAGGGCTGCAGGAAAGTCCCGGGCTGGACTCCAGAGCAGCTTCCTCCTCCCTCCCTGCATTCTGAGCCGGCAGCTCCTCCTCCTGCAGCCCGGTCCGGCAGCACTGTGCAGGGCCAGGGACCGGGTTTTGTTGTGCTGGGGAGCTCAGCCATGTGTCCGGCTGGCACAGAGCCCAACACCCTGTTCTGAGCAGCAGGGTAAGGGGGCCAGGGAGGTTCTGGAGGGGGCAGTCAAGAAACGGGGGGGGGGGGCTTTTTGGGGGGAGGGGA